>NC_054683.1:300000-460000 GCF_011074885.1 Brettanomyces bruxellensis
GTTGCCGAAGCTGCAGATACATCCAGACACCAGTCGGTGAGCCAGAGCATCCGGCGCTCGCTCAACCTTGGGATGCACCTCGAGTTGAACGATGCGGGCGACGCGTCGACCGACGCAGCCCCGGGCTCGTCGACCTTGTTGAACGTGCGGCAGACGACGCTGATCAAGAGTGTTGTGCTTTCGTACCGTCGGATGCTAGGTCGGCACTGGCCGATCGACGCGGATGGCGACGACGACGGCGACGACGACGGCGATGACGCGGATGCCGAGGCCAAAAGCAAGTACACCTCTCTCGATACGCAGTTGTTGATCGATTCCTGGTGGAAGACCTCGCAGGAATCATGGAAGTGCATGAACCAGAGCTTAATCTTGCTTAATTTCAACGGGTTGGAGTTGGCCAAGCAGCTCACGTTGATCGAGAGCAAGATGTTCTGCTCGATAAAGGTCAACGAACTCCTCAACCAGAACTTCACCACCAAGAAGTTGCACCTCAGCTTGTCGCCCAACATCCAGAAATCCATTCTTTTCACCAACTTGCTCAGCGAGTACGTCATCGAGAGCATTCTCCAGCCCGATATTGACATAAAGATGCGTGTGCATGCCGTGAAATTGTGGCTTAAGGTCGCCATTTCGTGCCTCTACCTCAGAAATTTCAACTCTCTTGCCTCCATCATGACTTCCTTGCAGAGCTTCCTTCTCACCCGAATCCAGACCATCTGGGACGGTCTCTCGGCCAAGTACCAGGACTTGTTTCACTACTTGGCCTCCATCATCCACCCAGACAAGAACTACCACATCTACCGTGCAAAACTGCACGATTTCCTCAGTTCGAACCTCGATGATGACTTGGAGGTGCCAACCGTGCCCTACCTTGCACTCTTCCTCCAGGATTTGACCTTTGTGGTCGACGGAAATCCAAACTACAGAAGTAACGACAAGTCCTTCTTGAAGCAGAAGTTGATCAACATCGACAAGTACTTCAAGATCACGCGCATAATTTCCGACATCCAGACTTTGCAAGTTCCTTACACGGACACTGGTGAGCTCGGTACCATATACAACTCTCCGAAGTCCGTCGAACTCAGGGCACGTGCCATTCAGTGCTTGCAGCACGAATTTTCCACCGATACAGATGTCAACTTTTCTTACATGTTTGATATTGTTGGTGTGCCCTGCTTGCAGGAGCTCATCCTTTTGGAGATTTGGAAGGTCAAGCAGAATAATGCCAGGGAGGAGGACCGCGCCTGGAAGTTGAGTTGCAAGATTCAGCCAAGAAGTAAGCATGAGACTCAAAGTACTGGTGCAGACTACCAGACGTTAACCAGTTTGCATGCTGCTGAAGAGCCTTCTAGTGACACGTAAGAGGATTGAGAATGTGATACATAGTAATGGGAATACTTGGAATAGTAATGCAGAATGTAATAGAGAATGCTCAGAATAGTAATGCACAATAGTAATAGAGAATATTTAGAGTAGTAATGAGAGTAGTAATGAGAATAGTAATGAGAATAGTAATTGAAAATACTCGGAATACTAATAGAGAGTACTAGTATAGTTCTACTCTATGTTGTCCACCGACCACAAAAAGTGTGCATCCATCTAAAATTCTACTATTTGCTCGTATATAATAAAGCCTCCCAATGCGATGATGTTCAACAAGAAAATAGTACGTGCCCTACTCTTTATCTATCTTCTTATTCAACTTCTTTATAGCTTATATCCTTATTATGTCCGAAAGTACTCAACATTACCTCTCAAGTAAACCCCAAAGCACTTCTTAAGCTATCTCCCCAAAGGATTCGCACTCATTCCAGAAAATAAACCTACTAACAGTACTTGCCATTACACAATATACATCTATAAGAAATGGAACAGAATCTACGGTCGTAAGTCTCTATTAAGAATATTGCAAGTATACAGGAAGTACGAAGCAAAGCAAAGCACACCCCATCTCCAAATCCACTTCCTCCAAAACCTAGCAGTGCCTTATTTGGCAGCTTAAATACCTCCCGCCTCTCTAAACCACCGGATCGCCCTATCAAATCCAACTATTACAAGTCCGTCGTTTTCACCCTCCTTCAAATTAGCGTTTTTAGCAATGAAACTCAAGCCACAGCACGTGGCCGTATCTATATCTGTAGAATTTGCAAGCTCCTCATCACTTGCATCTGTCTTATTTATCGTGATTACAGCCTCTGTCTCTCGCGTTTCCACATCCCATATTCTAATCCTGTTGTCCAATCCTCCTGTTGCAATTAAACTTCCGTCCTCGTTGAACGATAACGAGAGACACCACTTGCTGTGTGCATAGCTCCCAATTCCCACTGTTGAGGAATGTGTCGGTATCACTAAGGATCCAACACTTTCTCCATATTTGACATCGTAAAGTGCCACTGTGCCATATGGACCGGAATCACGTGCCACAGCCAACAAAGTTGCATCTGGAGAAAACCGCAAGCATCGCACCGTGGATAGAGAGTTGGAGGAAATGCTACTTTGAAGTCCGAAAGATTCAAAACTGTAAAGAAGACGGAGATACTCAAGATCGTACAAATAGACGGATCCATCCTGATGTCCGACAGCCAATCTTTTCTGAACCGTATCAACGTCCACACATGTGGCAAAACTCTTGTTATTTGCAGATGGCGTGCCCCTATGCTCGAAATTCACGCTTGTTTCATCGCCAACAGTCACAGTAAACCCAAATATCTCGGTTTGACCCGTGACCGTCGTTAATGCTAATATATTCTCATCTTCAGCACCGCCACTGGCGAGTTGACAGCCCCAGTATGACTTTCTCTCATTGTCAAATCCCTCAGGCACCCAATCAAGTGCCTTGATTGCGATTTTCTTAGAGATTTCCTCCTGCTTGTGCACGTACATGTATAAATAGCATATCCCACTAAATGACACCGTAGCAAATAATGTCACCCGCTGCCCGTCAATCACATCCTCGTAAACACTCACGTGATGCAATCCAACCTTATCAACATCCTCATCGATCAATAAATCTCTTTCTGAGGCCGAATTTGACCAACCTTTAAGTTTTCCATCCGACGAACATGTGACAGTAAACGTTTTACTAACGGCCACTCCTAAAATGTCGCTCCCATGTGCATCTCCTACTGTGTATGTCGATATGTACTTGCGTGGCATGCTGTGTGGATGTTGTATGGGCAACCTTTTGCTAGAAATATGTGATTTGTGAACCTTTAGTCAGGCATTGGAGAATAGGGGTGGAGAATAAGGATGGAAAAATAGGAAGTAAAAAAAAAAATAAAAAAAAAAGCTCCAGGTAAACACAAAACATAAGCGGTGCATGGATGCGCGGAGTTTGTCGTAAATTACGGTCCGATGCTATACGAGCGACAGAACCATGCAAAAGTAACATTTAACGTTCTCTGTTTGACAATTAGTGCAACATTAAACGAGACTGAGATCAAACGGGAGTTTAGTAGCTAATAGCATTTTCATATTGAGTGTCATCTGCGCCCAATTTCCATTTTTCATTTCCAATCCAGTCGCTTATGGCACACAATGATCACAGTTAACATTCCGTCGGCGACAGAGCAGGAAGGACACTATTTTTACAACATTGAGGTTTCAATAGGCGACAAAGGCAGTGCAGAGGTGTATCGCGTGAGTCGAAGATATAGCGACTTTGAGCATTTACGGCAAGCACTTGAAGTACAGACGAAAAGAGCCGTTCCATACAGCTTGCCATCTAAACTAGCAAGCCTAGTTAAGACTAGTGGAGCAATTGTGAGCGAGCGAAGGCAGGGGTTGGCACTTTTCGTTGATAGACTGTTGAACGATCCGCAGTACCGGAGGAGTTCGACCGTTTTGGCGTTTTTCAATCTTCCTCAAGGTGTTTTTTTGGAGCTGGATTACGATGACATGGAAAAGAGAAGAAATAGCGTTGGGGAGATCGAGAGCCCAACACAGTGGCTTCAAGTGTTGCGAGATGTGAATGTACAGTTGGAGCATGTTCGCCAGGATGTGAGTGAAGGTGAAAGTGTGCTTAAGAGCAAGCTGAAGTTGAAGAGATGCCGTGCGAAGCTTGAAACTCTTGGCAAGTACAATCTAGGAAGTTCTAGCGGTCTGGGGGCCGGAGAAATGGCAAAAAGAAGAAAATTGTTGCAGTCTGCCCTGCGGTGTTGCGAGGAATTGGACAGGTTAGTTTCCGATTCGTCATTTTTGGCAGGTGCAAGCAGTTTTGCAAGCAGTTCGACTGCAGACGAGAAGCTTGATGCTTCAAAACGCCAGTTGTGGGGTTCGAACCGCGGCCGGGTGATTGGCAAGGCCAGAGAAACGGATGTAACACGAGGATTGAACAACCAGGAATTGCTACAAACGCAGGAACAGCTCATGCAGAGGCAGGATGAGCGACTCGAGCATATTCGGGAGATACTACAGCGGCAAAAGCAGCTTGGAGTGGCGATAAACGAGGAGTTGGATGTTCAGGATGAGATACTTAAGGATTTCAACCAGCAGGTGGATCGGAGTGCTGCAAAAATGCATCATGCGAAGAAACGGCTTGGAAATATACTGTAGGTGTATGAGGGTGGAAGTTTTGTGAGGGTGCTGGTCTGTGGGTATTTTTCCCTGAGTGTGTTTGTTTTGGTAATGTCAAGCAGAAGTTAATGTGTTAGAAGAAGGTATATTTGTCATGTTGGGCAACCCAGTGTGTTGCTACTAATATATACTCTTAATGCGATATGGTTAAGAAGCGAGATTATGTGGGTGTTAATATCCGGAGAATTTCTTGTACTTTCGTAATATACTTAATATACTTCCTTAATGTACTTCCTTAATGTACTTTCTTAATGTACTTCCTTAATTACTACGTCACATTTTACTTCCTTAATGTACTTAGTAATCTTAGTACGTTCAAAAGACTTATTTTTACATATTTCGTGCCACTTCAACAGGTTCCCCGGAACGATATGTGTCCATGCTTGTCATGAGACTCGGTAATCTCCTTCTTCTGCTTGAGAAGACGAGGATCCGCATCCTTTGCAAGGCTGAGAAGCATGTCATAAACCATTTTTTCTCCAATCTGCTGCTGGGCACCCTCGGTGTGTGTCTTGTATTCGCTGACATTGGCCCTCATGGCCTCAACTGAGCCCACTAGTACCTCCACGACATCCACTATGTCGTGCATGAGCTTGTCAAGCAACTGGTTGCGTAGATCGTACTTGACGACCACCCGGAGGATCTCGTTGTTTGCGATTTTTCCTGTTTGTGCTGGAATTTCGGCATTTGGGGACTCTCCGGGCAAAGGAATGCTTGTTTTTGGAAGTGGGTAGTTTGGTACAATCCACTTCTTGTTTCGAAGCATCTTTGAGACGGTTGACTGCGGGATCTCCGGGTATTTCCTACTGAACTCGGCCGAGAACTGGAATGAGACCACCGGGAGGGCCGGGTTGAACTTTTCGTGGTTTTCGAGGTCAAGACTACCAAAAGATGAGGCTGCTGAGCAGCTTGTTGAACTTTGTATGGAGCTGGACACACCCCGGGGAAGATGGACGTTGGAAACACACCGGAAATAGCCTGTTTCCTCAAGGAAGAGAGAGAGAATACGAGCACTGATGAGACAGTTGTCGAAAATCTCACGGTAGCCAGCCCGACCCAAACGCAAGAAGTTGTAATACTGTTGGATGACCTGGCAGCCTGGCCTTGAGAAGTTGAGGCTGAAGGACTCCTCTAGGCCACCTAGATACTGTAATTGGAACTTGAGAGACTCTGGGAGCCACTCTTTGGTGCGGAAGATCACCCAGCCGAGTCCGACTGCAGTTAGACCGAATTTGTGGCCTGAAGTGTTGATGGATTTGACCCGGTTGAGCCGGAAATCCCACTTGAGCTCCGGGTAAGCGATGGCAGCAAGAATTCCGCCCGATGCACCATCTACGTGGATCGGAATATCGATGGTTGTGTCTTTTTGGAAGGAGTCGAGGATCTCAGACACCCGTGCAACACTCTCAAAGCCACCTGTGTACGTCGAGCCTAGGATTACAAACATGCCAATCGTGTTTTCGTCCAATCGGGGCTTGATCTCGTCGTAGTTGATGAGGTAATCGGTCTTTGACACGGGGACAATCCTTGCTTCAACATCAAAGTAACGTGCAAACTTTTCCAAGGCCACCTGGCAGCAAGAAGCCATAAGAATGTTTGGATGTTCAGTACTCTTTCCCTCTCTTCGGCGTCTTTGCTGCCAGTTCTTCTTCATTGCAAGCCCACCAAGCATGATAGCCTCAGATGAACCGGTGCAGGGAGTTCCAATGGCCCTGGTGCGACTGCCGCTGTCGGATTTCGACGCGTCGATCGGCGCGTGCCACAGGTCCGCCAACATTGACACGCATCTGTTCTGGAGCTCAATCATCATCGGGTACTCGTCGTTGTCGGCCAAATTTTTCGTCAAGTTCTCATCAATCAACTTTTGGGCCCACTCATCGAGATGCACATTAACGAATGATGCCAAATTGAGCGTTGTGGTGCCGTCTAGTGCCAATTCGTCGTGCACAAGCTCGTATGCCAACTCTGGATCCATATCCTGCTCTGGGATTCGATATTTTTTGGCAATTCCGGCCAACCGTTCCACCACTTTTGACCCAGGGTGCTCCTTTTTCCTCTGCCTGCTCCTTTTCGACTGATTCGCATGGTTCATCTTCGTAAATTTGTTCACAACATCCTGCCGGGATCCTCCGTCCCGCCCAGCGATTTCTTCTTCAATAAAATCTGCATCTAGATGTGTAGAAAGAGTCATTTTGAAGTGTGTATTATGTAATGCTTCAGCACTTTATTTGCTAATAAAAGATGTCTGAAATATCTGCTCTGCTGTTACTGCAATCAAGTGTGTTACTCTCTGCCTTTTCTTATTCTCCTTGCTTTCTCTTATTAATACTGCTATCTCTTATTAATACTGCTTTCTCTTATTAATACTGCTTTCTCTTATTATCCTTGCTTTGTCTTATTATATCTGCTTTCTCTTACTATGCCTCCTTTATTTATTTGATTCTATTCACACTCTTTTATACACTCTTCAATCCATCCGGATCTCACTATCCTTAAATACTACCTCCGCGTTTCATCCTCATTCAATTGCTCTTTTTAATTCAATTTGCTCCGCTGTGGATTGCTGCTTTTCTAATCATGCATGCACAGCCGTTCATGGTATTCTCCTTGGCGTCCCCGGAAAATGCCGTTGGCCAATTATATTTTTTTTTCATCTGTATCCAGTCCCGCGATTGGACCGACTTCGTATTTCAGTATTTCTTACGTTGTTGTTTTTATTTCCACCATTTACAAGCTACTAACAATGTATCATTATTAATATACTTACAGTCTACTACTAACATACTTCTATTGACAATTTTTTGGTGTTGGCCGATTGCCATCAAAAGCTGTACCTCTTGCTTTGTGAGGGATTTTCTTCTTGCAATATTAGCATTTCTTCACTAGGGACTGAATTGCATCATGTTTTCATAAAATAATGAAATATCGCTACGATTGGCGTAATACATATTAACATGGGGAATGGATGATTAAAGAAAAGAAAACAATCATGAAAAATGTAACCAAGCTGAGTTCTATTTGAAGGGATACCCTAAGCGAATGATGATCTCTATGTGCAATAGCATGCGGTACAGAAACTAATATTCGGGAAAAGATATCGTAAATATGTTTCCAAATTTATTCCAAGCATGTTCAATCAATAATGTAAGTGGTTTATGTTGGATAAATTTGATTTTTTGTAGCTACTCAGGAATACTGCATCAGCTGAAAATCAAAGTTACTATAGAAGTGTATGTTTTAATCCTTCTATTTGTAGCATCGTTTATTGCAAAACTTATTCCTAGGTATTAAGCAATGATTTTGCACACAAGGCAAAGGCGGTAGTCAAGAGTATATTCTAAAGTTCACTCTAAATATTTATTGGTGATTACATTGGGCCATCATTTTCATCACAAAGACTACTTTAGAAATGAAGTGATCGCACATGATACACAAAAGTTTTCAGCATTCAAAAGGTAGAAAGTATTAAGCTAAAAGTGCATTATGTGCAAAGCAAAAGTATTTTTAAATTGTTGAGTGCTGAAAAGACCTTCTTGTTTATTGGACCAACTGAGCACATACTTCATAAAGTAGGTTAGTTAGTTAGTCATGCAGGAAATATCAAAATCTACAACGACCATTTCAAAGTAAATCAAGTAAATCAAAGTATATATAAAAGCAATAAACTCATCAAATCAAGAAATGCACTTCAGCTAGTCAATGCAGGTACTACCAAAATCTACAAATCCATTTCAAAGTAAATCAAGTAAATCAAAGTACATATAAAAGCAAATAAATTCATCAAATCTTCAAGTACTGGGCAATGGCATCCTCAGTCCGCTGGACCATCTTGCGGTACTCCTGCTGGGTGCGGATCTGGTCAAGGAAGATCTTGTACTTGGTGTTCAACAACTTGCGGTCAGGGTCGTTCTCGCTCTGAGGGAAGATGACCTTGCCTGCTCCGGACATCTGTCTCATGACACGCCACAACTTGTCAGATGTGGACTCGTTTGGTGAAGCAGGAGAGGCAGGAGAGGCAGGAGAAGCATGACTGGTGGAGTTGGAGGATGCACTGCTGGACTTGGCAGTGAAAGAGAGTGCACCGTCTGCATCTTCATCCTTTTCCTTCTTCTTGTCGTGGAGTGCGGTCATCTCCGGGAATGGGTAGGCCTTAGCCCCGGCGTTTAAAGCACTGATGGAGGTCGAAGAGGCAGTTGCAGAAGGTGCAGTGTATGGCGAAGGAGGCAATGCAGCATCATCAGCCTCGAGAGCCCGCCTGGCAGCCACAGAAGTTGGCTCAGGAACACCTTCGTGCGATAATGCATCCTCAGCAGCAACTGCACCGAGCATGGCGGCACCAAAGACCACGGATGCGTCGATGTAGCGAGGAATGACGATCGGCAAGCCGGTGCAGTCGGCCAAAAGACGCATTAGGAGGCCGTTTCGGCACTGGCCACCGCTCATGAAGATGGCCTGGATCGTGTATCCGGACTCCTGCATGCGTTCGACAATCTGCCGGGTCTGCTGGCCAATAAACTCGCAGGCTGCGAGGTATTCGACGGCCAGAGAGTCGAGAGAAACGTCCATGGATTGCCCAATGATGGCAGCACGCATGTTAGGGTCGGCAATTGGGGACCTGTTGCCGTGGAAGTCGCCGTAGAAGAACATGTTCTTTGCCAATGCGACCACGGAACGCTCCCCGGACGATTTCCGCAACGACTCCAAGCGTGTGTTCAACAAGTCGAACTTCGAGACGTTCGACGCGTCGGCAGCCGTGCCCAACTCAGCGTACGCAGGGTGAGACGACAACACGTGTGCAAGCAACGCACCCGTGCACGACTGGCCGCCCTCCGCACACCACAACTTTGTGCCAATCACGTCTCGGTACGGACCCCAGACACCAGGCACGAATATTGCCTTTTCATCGAGGCAAATGTGACAAGTGGAAGTGCCGGCAATGGCGGCCAACCGGCCCGAGGCCTTGGCAATGCCCGTCTTGCATGCATCCTGCTCCTGGAGACCCGGTATCGGGGACTCCGTGGTGGCTGCCACGGTGCCAATCCAGCCTGCATATGCATCAATAACGCCAGAACCCACGTAACACCGTGTGGTGAGCCCCAACTGCCGTGCTGCCTCGTCCGTCAATGGTCCCACGGTCTCCCCGGTGGTCGTATACCGGCCTGTCACGCCGGGGAGCCCACCTAGACGCCGGAAATTGTCCTCGGCCAACTCCGGAACGCCCACTTTCGTGAGAAACGCCTCCGACCAGCCGTTTCTGTCCGCGGAAATGCCCTCGGGAACCATTCCCTGCTTGCACACGACCGAGCAGAACGACCTCGTCTCCTTGCCCGTCGCCCGGTGCGTCAAGAAGTCGGCCAAGTCGTAAAACTTGCACTGCCCGAACGCCGATCGACCGCTGCCGTCGTGTGGCATGTGCCTCTTCAACCACACCATCTTGACGAGCTCCATCTCGATCGAGAATCCTCCCCCGACGTACTTGAGCGACACGTCTCCGGACTTGTTGATGTCCTCGACCTCCTGCACCGCCCGGTGGTCCATCCACAACATGATGTTTGCCGAGTCGTTCGAGAAGTCCGGGCCCACGCCGATCGGCGCGTCGTCCGACTCCCGGATCGCCACGAGCGAGCACGTTGCGTCGAATCCGATTCCCAGCACCAATCCCGGGTCCACGTGCGACTCGCTCACTGCCGTCTTCACTGTGTAGCAGATTGCATCCCAAATCTCTGTTGAAGACTGCGTGATGTAGTTTTCTTTCAACTCTTCTCTTGAGATTGGCTTTTCCGAGAGTCCCAGGATCGAACCCCGCTCGTCCACCACCACTGCTCTTGCTGATCCTGTTCCCACGTCCACTCCCACAAAGTAGATCTTGTTGCTCCTGGTCATAATGCGGAAGAAGGTTGTTTTTCTTAATCTAACGTTGTAGTCTGATGTTTAGTCTGATTTAGCTTAATGCTTTAGTATGATTTTAGCTTAATGATTTAGCCTAATGCTTTAGTCTGATGCTTTAACCTAATGCTTTAAACTAATGCTTTAACCTAATGCCTTAGCTTAATGTTTCACCCTAATTTCTTAGTACTACCCTGCTGTCTTAGTTCTTAATGCTTTGCTCACTAGTACTTAATCTAGTATCTTGCTTGGTGACTTGTATCTTATCTAAGTATCCCAAGTGTTTACTACTCTTTGCAATACTCTAACCCCTGTTCAATATTCCCATGCCATTTCGACATCTCTTCAGATACTTCTTCCTACTTATATATTAAAAATATCCTGCACCTCCTGTAATCGATTCTGCCACACCGTTTTCCGTGCCCTGCAACTCCGTGAATTCCTGCGGGGAAATTTACCTGAACCATCCCCGAATGTGGGGAACCCGCCGGTTTGCCTGGTCTTCGTGGAATTCCGCAAATTCAAAAAAAAAAAACTTTTAAAAATAAAATTTTTATTATTTTTTCCCTCCTGTTTATCCGATAAGAACATCGCAAATTTTTGAAAGCACTTTCAGAAAAAGAAAAAAATTGTTGCCAACCAACCATTTTTGACCGATGCACCTACACGCGGCACACCTGCATAATTTTAACCGCTCGTTTTTCGCATATTTCCAACCACTCATTTTTTTTTTTCCGTTCTACACACCCCCTCCCTATCCTACCAGATTTCCTCACTCTACAATCAGCATGTCATATATCTTTGCCTTATAATACATCTCTATAAACAGTTTAAAAGCGTACTGCAGCATCCTCCCTATCTACCTCCCTCGTTCGATTTAAGGTATTTGTCGCAAACACCAACTATAAAGTCAAATTTCTCATTCTCCTCGATGGTCTTCTTTAAAACTTTAACATTCACTTTTTTCGTCTGTTCTTCGTTTGCTGTGCTCACCGCCTTCTCCACTAAAGTACACATAAAGAGCTCCAAAGCCCTCCCCAACGCAACTGGTGTAGCTTGTGCCACTTTTCCAATATCTTCATCACTTTGCATAAGTTTCTTAATTCTTGCTGATGGGAAATGTGTCTTAATCCGCTTATAACCCTCAGAACCGCAGAATGGCTCCCCAACTATTGTATCCGTGGGCTCATTCTGACCACCTTCTGATCTCGACTTCTGCCTTCTAGGCATTTATTTGTCTTTGTGAACTCGATCGAAAGGTTGCAAACAAATCCGCACTTATTGGTGTACGTATGTCTGCACTGTCCTTTCTTTTTTTAGCTTCAAGCGTCGCTATTGGTCGATCGACGAACTGTAAATATATATCTTCGCCAACCTCGGGCAACCCTTCCCGCGCGTCTTCGTATAACGACGAAAAAGGAAACTGCCTAACAAAATTCGTGGGAATTTTTACGCCTTTTATAACAGATCATTTTCGGCGTGCCCAGCGCACGCTGCGCCTGTTCTTCTTATTGTTCTCGGCCGGGTCGTGCACGACCTCTTTTTAAATTTTTTCTGCCGTCTATTTTAACAGTAGGTGATTTGAGAAAACAACAACAAAACAAAAACAGGGCGAAAAAAAAAAAAAAATCTCCCGGGCAGCTTAGGTAATCCGGCTGATGACGATCCATTATCAGCCGTAAAATAGGCTTTATCCAAATTGCATAAATTACTGTAATGCTATTATCTGTTAGGCCAAGGGAAAAAGGGTTCAGTATCGATATCATTTGTTATCGGGTGGAATGCAACACGGTTTTATTTTCGTTTGAGTTAGAGGGCTTCTTGAGTTAAGTAAATCGATATTTCAAATTTTTCAACTGATAAATACGAAGGCTTCAATCAAGCCTAAGCTGCTTTTTTTCCTTATTGCCAAATAGATACGAAAACGTACTTTTTTTTTTTCTTTCATTACTAGAGAATATATTTTTAATCATTTTTTTTTCATTTTATTTTTTTCCCCTTTTTCCATCCTCACAAAAATCTATCAGGAAACAAAACCGGCGCTATCAATGTCCAAGCATACAATAAATAACAAACCCAAGAGCTTACCGTTTTAAGCCACGTGTTGAAGTACGTCCTTCCAACCGGCACAAAGCCATCGGCCTCACCCGATTCCACATTTATAGTAAGAAGTGCCGCCATATACTGTGTGGCCAAAAAGAAAATCACATGGAATAGTGTGTAATTGTACTTGGTGGCAGTTTTCGACTTGGTCACCGACGCGTCGCCGTCGTCTCCAGCACTGCCCATAAAAGCAGGATCCGAAAGTGCACTTTCCGGCAATGAACCCTCATTAACGGCCTCCTGAATTGCCGCATACCGCATTTGGTTTCGTTCCTCCGGCTCCTGTGTAAGGATGTCCAACACCGAGTCGTAGTTTTCGGAGTCGGCATAGTTTGGGTTCGCAGAACTGTGATTAAACGTTGAATTTCCGGCTGCCCGAGTGGTTGTGTATGCAATTGCGACAAATGTGAATAGTGCACCCACAAGAGTAGTAAGTGTCCGTGTTCCGGAAGACCGAATAAGCGGGTTGCACTTTTTATCATCTGGCTCACTTAGACAAGCACTAAAGATTAAGTATGTGCAATAAACGCAGCACATCGATGCCTGGGCCAAGCCTGCATTTGGATTGTATTCCTGGACAACTGGGAGGATCGAGAGAACTGTTGCAGCCACTGCAAGAACGACATTTACGCTAATAAATGCTGTATTCATTCCACACCCGCTTTGGGCAAAGAAATGATACATAAGACCAGTCATAAGAAGTGTTCCTGCGTACATTGCGGCAGTTCCACCCACCAAAATTGCGCGCCAGAATCGTTCATCCTGAAACAAGGATCCAAATCCGTTTGCACTGCTTCCGTCATCAATTGTGTCCCCATATCCATCATCCAAGAAGATTTGACCCTCATCAATCTTTTCAAGGCATGTCTCGGCCCACTCATGGGCAAAGTCAACCAATAGGATCAACCCCACTATGAGAAATAGCGTTCCAAAGAATATCGACAGGTAATTTCCCCAGAAAACGAAGAACTGGTCCGGAATGAGAAAGCAAACTGTAGAAATAAGCGTTAGAACAACAAGCTTAGCAACCCAGTATCCATTCTGTATTATGGCACGTGGATCCTTAGTACTTTGCACTCCAATGGTGAGCAAAGCCATCGCCACATGTATCATACCAAGGGAGAAATTTATTCGTTGTGCGTTCGCAAATCCTGTACATCCTTTCTCTCTGCAATACGCAGAAGCACTTCTAAATGGACCAACCGCCAATTTTTCTGCAAGACGAGTAAATTTCTTGCTCATACAGAGCCAGGAAATTGCAGAATTTATGCAGAACAGCACCGCATACATTATTCTCGTAGCAATAGATGATTGAAATGTGTGTGCAAGCGGATTAAGCTTTGTGTTTACACAACATGAGCAGCATGAGGCTCCTAAACATGCCGCAAGCCAATTTCCGGCCATTGTGACCGGTAACGATATAATAGAGCCCATTGTTTTGTGTTTGTACTGCTGGTTCTATTTAACTGAAAACTCTATTTGTCAACTTGTGAGTAAAATTTGAAGAAAAATGTTTATCTTATCTTTTATCATGTCATCTTCCCCGCCTCGTTTTTTTTTTTTTTTTTTTTTTTTCTCCCCTGCTCTTTTTATTATTTAGCGCCATGGTCTAAAAGCGGAAGTAAATTACGGTATTATCATTATAGGTTCTGTTTATCTCTGAAGACATGTTAGTTGGCTATACTCAGAATATCAACTCATAATTCATCTTTAGATGATAGTATTGCACTGTTTAATAATGTGTAACAGTCTTAAAATAAAATGGATGTACTCAGTGTTTGATTGAAGCATTAGAAGTACTCTTTTGAGTGCGTGAGGATTATTTATGGTTCCAGGTAAGCACTGTTCCTTGTTTAGAGATTTTTAGTGAGCTCGGTATTCACGACTTTCATAAAAGAAGTATGGTTAAAAATAAAGGAGTTTAAATGGTGAAAATGAAGAAATAAATGATAAAAAAGAAAACTAAAGTATTTCAGAAGCAAAACTTTTAATGTAATGGACAAATTGATGCATTTGTGGTGAGGCGTTATTTCCCTAATGTTGTCTCTTTATCTAATTTTGAGAAGCATTCTAAGTACTCTTAAAAGGAAATGACGAGTATTTTTGTTATGAGCCTTAAATATACTTTCAAAATACAGAGAAATGTTAAAGTTAGTGTTACCAGATTTATATATTGTTTCGATATTTATTGTAGTATGTAATAGATAGTATGTATAATGATAGACAAAAGGGAATATCTTCACTTTATAAAGATGTGGTTCTCGTATTGATCAGATGATATAACAATACCATCTTCACTTACTTGAACTCCATTGTTCGAGAGCTACATTGTTTTGACAAGAAAATAATTTTAGTATTCAATCAAATTATTGATGTATTTTTTTGCATCATCATTCTTCGTGGATTACTTCAATATTAGTAAAGTGTTCCAGGATACACTAATGAACGCTTATATCCTATGCTATAGTATTGTGCAAATTATTTCATGATTAATGATTATTCTATGATGAATAGTGTACCCGCTTTTTGATGCTTACTTTACAACATCATGAGAATGCTACCAACCCTACATGCAACATGAGGCCATGTCATGATTGTTTTAACATCCCAAAAGTTCGCTTTACAATTATATCTTTACCAATAAATATTAAAGCTTCAGATTTCAGAGAAAATGCTTCACACTGAATACACCGACCTTTAAGCATCTTACTATACAGATCTCCAATTATGCCAGCATCTGCAGACCTGCAGATCCCCTTGTACTCTTTTATTTACTTTTTTTTTCTTTTTATTTTATTTTTTTCACTCTGCCAAGGCTGTGCTGACACATCTCATGATCATACAATCTTTTGAGTGGTGAGATAGACACAAAGAAGGTATATTCTCGTAAAATATAGGAAATCTAGGCGCTTATTAGCAGATGATGTTGGGAGAAAGCCGAAGATCAAGTAAAAGAGTTATTCTGGAAAATCAAGTTAAGGATGATCCAATTGTGCTGAAGATAGGCTGCAGATTCATTGAAATAGGAGTATCTGGACAAGATGCGTCTGGATTGAGAATAAGTTCATCGAAATATGCACAAAAGCAGCTATTTAAAGTCAACGCAGGCTCTCATCATGCAATTAATGTAAATAATTTGCAGGAAAACACCGTTTTGACAATAGAAGAACAGACCGATTTAGTTTGGTTCCGTTATCTGTTCTATCCAGACATTCTAATATATGAAAATCGAGGGAAAAATGTTGGTGGATTCCAATATGCATTAGAGGGCCATTTAATACATTTGTTTAATGACATATTCAAGAACGCCAAAGCTGATTATGTAAATGCAAAGATATACATGTTGACGGATCAGTTTGCAAATGACAGCTATATGAAAACTGTTCTTTACATTTTGCTAAAAAAAATGCATGCAAGATCAGTTGTTCTGGTACCGACAGCAGTAATGTGCTGTATTGGGGCTGGTGTGATGGATGGGCTTGTTGTTGATTTTGGGTGGAATCACGTGAATGTTGTACCAGTTTATGATGGGAGAGTGCTTTCCAATTACGCTTCATATACAGATCGGGCCGGAAGAATGGTTCATTATCGATTAATTAGTGAACTTAGGAGCAAGAAAGTTGTGGAAAATTCAACATTTGAGGAGATAGAGAGTTTAATTGAAGGTATAGAGGAAGTGATGGGCAATGATGGAGCGAGAAAAGGTCAAAATGATAAGGATAATGACGAAAAAAAGAATGAGGATGGAAATGTGGAAATAACTCATGAAGATAAGAATAAAGGTGGAGACAAAGAAAATAACGAGACTGTAGACGAATCTAGTGGGAAGGAGCAAATCAATAAGGATGAAAATAAAGATGATAGAGGAAATGGGGATAGCAGTACTCATAATGGAGAGAAAGATGCTATTAGTGTGGATGCTGAAAGTGATATAACCAAAGAAGAAAGCGAAAAGGAGGAGAGCAAGAAGAAAGATGCCGTAAAGAGAGAAATTGAGATGGAAGGAACAGATGAAATGGAGAATGGAGAAAAGTCTCAAGAGGCAGAAAATGCTACCAAAGAAGTCATCAAGCATGTATTGAAAGAATGCTTACTACCAAGTGAGAATGGGTGGATCAATTTGGATTCGCAAGAAAAGGCACCTGTTGATCTTGCAGTAAACACAATTCTTGATCTTCCGATTGATATAAGAAAACGCACGGCATCGCATGTTATTCTAACAGGAGGCCTAATGGAGATATCCTGGCTACGCACAATGTTTAAAGAAAGCTTGGTGAAGGTGCTTAAGGGGAAAAATAGCAAGTTGGATGTCGAGACTATTCAGACATTAGGTGGCTGGGCTGGTGCTAGCATATTTGCATCGGTTATAGCTCCAGAGCAAGGAGTAAACAATCAAATACAGGAATTTAGGAGAGATTGAAGGTAAAAACATTTATTGCTATTAAGCGCTGCTGGTCGGTTAATGCTACAGGGTGTAATGGTTGAATCACACTAAGTAATTGCATATCTGTACAAGCTTATTGCTTCGGAACAAATGCGTACTCTGTCTTTGGTATATACGATGTTGCTCTCTCAGGTTTTATTCCTGCAAGAATATCAACATGTTCGCTTTTGCATCCAAATCCTATACCTTGTTCTGCCTGTCTTTTCATAGCCTCTGCGTACAATTCAGGAGAATAGAACTGATCCCAGGGAAATCTCGCTAGATAATCCTCAATACATATTTGCCCGAAATGAAATAGCTCGTACATCTTGAACTTCAAAATCTCCTTTGCTGTTCTGACCTTCCGCATGCCTTTGTCTAGATGATCCATCTCATAGTTCAAGATTTCCACTAATATCATCTCATCTGTCGCACTAGCGGGATCAAACTCTGGAAAGTCGAAAAATGGGGCTGCACAACTTACAGGATGTCTTGCACAACTCTTTATAAGAAGTGGCCGACCGTTTTTTGCTAGTGGACAGTCAAACGGAACAATATCTGCATTTATAAACCGTTTCCGTCTCCCAGTTTGCACTGGGATATATAGGCTCTGCTTTTTTATTTCTGGACCGTATAAGTTCCGTTTATGATTCTTCAGCTTGAATTTCCTTGATGAATTTGGCACAATATCAACTTGGATGTTCTCTGATAATCCATTTTCTTGATCTTTAATACCTTCCTTATCTGCCCCGTTATCTGGCTTTCCTCTTTTGACATATTCGTTAAGCTGAAGTCGCTGGTTGACGTCTCTTTCCAGCATTACCAAGCCAGGAATTATCGACTTAACTTTAACATTCATTGCGTTGAGCTTGTTTTCTGAATTAGGCGTCAAAGGGGCTAAAGAGCCCGGTATATGTCGCTTCACGCTGTTTGTGCTCATTTTTGTACTAATTAATGGGAGGGAGATCGATGATAAAAAACCGCTTTTATGAGGTATTCTATAATGTGCCCAGGAAGTATTATTTATAGACATGTTCAATTAAGCGCCGAGGTAATTTTGCATGATCTCTCCCCTTGTTGTTTCATTTTTTTTTTATTCTTAATTCTTTGCTATCTTGTTTCTATTGGTGTAGATTTATTAAAGGAAACAAAAGCAAGCAATTCTGGTTTAGAGATAATGAAGTCTGAAATTTAGTCCGGTATACTATTGATGCCTTTCATCTCAATCCATTTTCGGTGGGTACTTATCTTTTGAGAGTATCTGATTGAACCAATGAGCCAATGTAATCTTGCAAATATTTGCCTTCATTTTCAATCTCCTTGCACTTTCTTTTCCTCTTGTTTACGGCGTCTATTAGAATTTCTACTTGCTGTCTCATTTCGATAACTTCGTCTAAAGTGATCTTTTCATGCTTAGAATCTTCCCTAGCTCTCATAAGTTCAGAATCATCCGATTGCGCATCATTTTTAGATTTAGTTGTATTGGTTGCCTGCTTATCAATACTATCACTAACGGTAGATTCCTTGATTGATTCACTCATGATAATCAATTATCTGCACAATATCCAACTTGACGTAAGTACGCACTCAAAGATAATCAAAATATCACACCACCACCTAAATCGGACAGCAAATATAATAATTGCACTTTATCAGAGGAAAGAAAGGAAATTCTTTGAAAAGAACGAAACACGACTAAGTCTAAGAAGTCTCGTTAAGTTCCTCGAACTTTCTTTGTACTTTAGATTTTATTTTATTTCACTTTTTTTTTCACTTCATCATTTTCATACCCCATCTTTGGTACCCTTTAGATCTAGCTTCACTATCCAGTTTTTGACTTCACATTTATGACATCTGCTTTGAGTGACAAATTACCAAAGAACTTCAGTGGTGAAAGCAAACGAAAAAGGATGACAAAAGACAAAAGTAAGAAGAAAAGCCATCAAGGCAGACCCTCACCTGAGGAAATTATGAGAATCAGGAAAGAAAGAGAAGCCAAACGAAGTTTGAGGGCTAAATTGCTTGCAGAGGGCAAAGATCCAGATGACCCACAACATAGACCATACTTCAAGAAAAGAGAGTTGTTGGAGGTGCCGCATATTATTCCTATTGAAAGTAATGAAGATGCTATTCCGCTCAGAATCATGACATACAATTTACTTGCACAGACTCTTATAAGGCGATCAATGTTTCCAGACAATGGCAGGATTTTGAAGTGGACAGTGAGGAGTAATCCTTTGTATCAGGAGGTGAAATACTACGATTGTGACATCATCTGCATGCAAGAAATGGATTATATCAACTACCAGAAGTTTTGGACTGCCAAAATGAGTGAACTAGGTTATCAAGGCCACTTTAACAGAAACGAGAACAAGAGCCATGGTGTGGCGATCTTTTTTCGAAAATCCATGTTTGAGATGATCGACCACACACATATCCAGTATGATAGTACCGAAACGGCTGGGATCGAACCACGAACAACTACACAAAATGTAGGAATTGTGATCGCATTGGCTTTAAAAGGACACAAGGATAGTGCTGTGCTTATTGGAACAACTCATCTCTTTTGGCACCCATTCGGAACTTACGAGCGGACACGTCAAACTGCAATTCTCCTCATGAAGGCGAAAGAGTTCGAGAAACGTGTTAAAGTTCTTCATCCAGACATAAATAAAGTGTGGAGCTTTTTTGCAGGTGATTTCAATTCGCAACCATTTGACTCACCATATCTTTCCATCACCAGCAAACCGGTTCACTATGATGATAGGTGTAAGACTGTTATAGGCTGCTCGACGTCGTTTGAGTTCTCAAATAAAAGGGATGGTGGAGAAGGTGAGGAGGAAGAAGGAGGAAATATCGAGCTTTATGGGGAAAATCAACCAAAAACACCTGTTCCGGATCACTTTGATCCAACTAAGGAGCAGCAAGAAATGGTGGATGAGATGGAAAAGCTGCACAACAGTCTGCCATACAGAGCAATATCACTTTATTCTGTGGCCTATGGTTTAGTAGACCCCAAGAATTCCGGAATAGACAACACAAGAAATGAACCGTTCTTTTCTAATTGGGCACACACATGGAGAGGTCTTCTTGACTATATATTTGTCATTAGAGATTGGAATTGCAAGGAAGATAATCGTGCTGTTGACAGTCTTGAAAAATTTGAGGATGAAAATCACATTCGGCTTAATCGCTTGCTAAAAATGCCACATCCAGATGAAATGGATAAGGGTTTGCCGAGAGAATATCTTTACCCGAGTGACCATTTGTGTATGGTTGCACAATTGAGTTTACTACTGTGAGATTCGGAGTCTATGATCGAATTCTCACCTTACGCAACACTTTTGGGACTATAGAAACTTGGATAATCGTATATTACATGCGCTCTTTTATAAAGGAATTGGATCACGTGGCATATACAGAACTAGATGTAATAAGAAGTAATGCATTTTTATATACCGCACTCTTCCAAAGGTACGGACATGGCTTTTATTATGTAGACATATCATACAAAATGTTGGTTTAAACCTTTAACCATACTTCACAGAAATAAGCATCTTCAAAATAAAGCAAACTCTGCGATTTCGGCACCTCGATCATCAATATCTTTATCTATTACACCTTTCACCTCTAAGATAACGTACCGTGCTGTATAGTTTTGGCCCAAGTCGAAATTTGTGTAATTGAAAGACTGTATTTTAATGTCATTATCTCCGGGCATATAAGGGTTGGTAACCAGTACCGATTCATCTTTAAGGATGGTCTCAACATCAAGGAACAAATCTTCATCACCCAGCCTAAGCTTTTCCTGTAGAAAGCTAAAATCATCATTACTCAAGAATGTGCAATTTTCAATAATTGACACAGAGAAGGTGGAGGCTGGTCTGGATCCCCAGACAATGGATCCGTGATTAAATAACTGATTTTCCCTTAAATCAATGACAACCTTGGCTGAGTCAGATTTGGTTGCAGCTTGCCAATAAGTAGAATTGTCACCATCAACAATGGAACTGACTACATCTCCAATAACTCCCTCTGTTATTGATACGACATCGGCAAAGCATTCGGTAAGTGCACCTTCAAGATTCATTTGAGGAATAAACAAAGGAACTGAAAGTGTGGCTTTTGGTGGTAGCATGTATAAACCAGAAGCATTATTTCTACCGTCAACAAATATGTAGATGGGCTCATTTTTTATACCATGACTTGTAAAAATAGCAGAGCAACCATCATTTGACTTTCCTGTCAGACACGTGTTGTCTATATCAATATCCAGTATTTCATTCAAATAATGGAAGCCACGAATTGTGTAGTTACCGTCAAATCTAGGTAAATAAACAGGATCCACGTGTAAAACTCTCTGTATAACCCCATTTTGTTGCGTCTGATATGAAAATCTAATTCCCAAAAGCCCATAAGTAAATGATTGCACTACACCACCATGCCCAGTCAAGAAGGGAAACGCCGGATGTGTTCCTCCATTAGTGTCATAGTCATCATTGCTTTGCTCACTCATTTGTGCAAATGGAAAACGCAAAAATGGCTTCACAGACTGTTCAAGGTAAGTTTGGTAGCCACAGCCTTTATTGCTCACTTTTTCATTAACTGCAAGATAAACAGGATAGCTCATAGCAGGACCATCCGGACTTTGTCTTTGAGTATAATAAACCAAGTCATTGTATGCTCTTTGTCTTGTGTAGTTGTAGGTTTTGGTAAGAAAATCATCCTGATCATCAGTATATGTGATAAGTGCCACATCTGCTTGCTTTATCAAAATAGTAGAGTTCAGTGTATCGTATTCCAATGTTATATCACCATCTGAATTGACCGGGAGATACATATTATCTCTGATGAGCTTCCAAATCGGATTCACCTTTTGGTGAAGATGTGTGCCAAATAGTAAGGCCCATTTCATTACCTGAGCAATTCCAATAGCAGTATATGCAGCACTATTAACATGGTTTGCATACTCATCAGGATCAGTTAAATTGTATGTAGTAAATTTGCCCAATGTTTCATTAAACAGGACATAATCTGAAAAGAAATCTGCTATGTCCTTGAAAATTGGCCAACCTTCTTCTAAAAGAACGTTATCATCGATTGCTCCACTTAAGTAAAGTTCATGTATTGCATAGCATATAGCAATATTAATATGATACTCATAGTTGAAGCAAGGTCCAGTAGCAGTACAATTTCCAAACCTTCCAGAAGTCCAAGGGTAAACAGAACCATTGAAACTATGGGATTGTGCATTTAGCACTGCTTGTTTGTGCATGTAATACCGATATTTCTCTATTGATGAAGCCACCGAAGGTGCAAATGGTAGAATTCCCGGAAGCATCCACAAATCTGAATCCCAGAATATCATTCCAGCATATCCATCAGAACTTAATCCTGTAACTCCTAAGGCAGAAGTTAAATCAACATTCGAAGTCCTCGTATTTGCTAATAGATGAAATATGCTTGCTTCAGCTGCTAATGTCATGTACTCGTTGTTCGAAACAATAACTTCACTTTCTCCCCAAAGAGTCTTCCATGCTTTTTCATTAGAATTCAGAAGTTCTTCCCAAGAAACATCAAAAGCAGCCAGAACAATTGATTTGGCATCTTCAAAAGTGCTTGTCGAATCATTATTAGATTTTAAATCGTCAGACAATATTCCAACGAACTTCAAAATCGTACTTTGCCTGTTTTCTGATGAAAAAGTGACATTTGCTCTTGATCCAACCATGCTTTCATTTACAAAATTACTAAACATTATTGGAGGATCTGCCTTTATCTTGGAGAAAACAGTTGCAGTTATGTATGGAACATTCTCTGGAGTGACATTCATGTATATGGAGTTGCTCTTAGTATCAATACCAGTATCTTGCAACCAACATCTACTTGTTGAATTAAAATCAAGAATGCTCTCAATCTGAAGATTGGATATTAAATCAGGTTCGCCTAATAAGGTTATATCTAGTCGTTCAAGTCCAAGCTGTGCTATTTCTCTATGTGCAACAAGGGTGAATCTCAAATGTAATAAGCCGAGCCAAATATAAGAAGTAGTGACCTTTCCAGTACTCAGATCAAGACTTTGCGTATAACCAGAGATTGCGCCTCTTGACGAAGTATCATTAGGATCAAGAATATATTGTTGTCCATCACTTAATGTGATCTCCAATCTCATTTGTGTCCATTGAGGAATAGAACTGATTACACTTTCGTATCCGTTCTTAAGAAGATCAGGAAAATTCGTGCCCGTAGTATTCTCTTGTGCATCGTAGAAGCCCGCAATATAAGCGCCGGAATTTCTCTTGTTAAAAAGTGGCCAACCGGCTTCTAACTGGGAGCTACTTGAGTTTTCATTTTGGTCGTACGCGAACCCAAAACCAAGATTTGGGATTTTTGAACCAAAGTATCCATTAGATACGTATGGCTGATTTGTAAAGTGGTTTAGTGGCTCATAGTTGTACGTTGTGAGAACTTTTTCATCTTGGAAATAATATGTTTTGGTTGCTGAGTCATAGTAATCATAGCTACTAGCTAGCACAGAAGTACAATAAAGCAACGTTTGAAACTTCATTGCTGTTTGATTAGATGCTTGATATAAGGGCTACCGAGAGATGCAGTAATCAAGTTTAGAAATAAAAGGATTATGAGGTTTCAACAAACAAGGTAACATTTGGATTCAAAACCAACGGATAATATTCCTAATAATGTTCCTTAAGTTTAACAGCTTACCAACAGAACTTAACATGTTCTGTTTCAATTCTGGTATTTATTTAATGCTAAACAGAACATTTCTACAGGACTTTTAAGAGTATCTTACATTAATATAGCTAATATTCAATGAGCAATTGAACAAAAGCACCATCTCAATTGGTGATCTTTAATAAATACCACTACTCCTTACATACATTTGCAACCAAATGCAGACGTAGGGTCAACAGTTTGGTGTAAGGTTGTCCAGTAAATTGACTCCAAGTTTTGTGATTTCTTCTTTGTTCCTTGTCTGCAACTATTTTTCGCGCACGTCCCAATGCGGGAGAATGTAAACAAGAATGCCCTTAATGAGAGCAAAGCTTTCTAAGACGAGACGTAATATGTTAAGGGTTGAAAACATGCCGATAGCTGGGTGGGTATAATCACCTACTTGAAAAATATGAAAAAATATGGGTATTTATTGGTGATGGCATCAAGGATCATGAATAGCATTTTCGAGAATTCGCAGCTATTTCGGCAATTTAGAGAAAGAAATGAAAGCCGATAAATCGTTTGAATAAAGGGGGAAAAAACAGTTTAGCGATATTTCAGGTGAATCTATAACTATAGCTATGGGTATAACCGTATCCTGACAATAACCATAAATAATATGAGGCATGTTATTTCTCAAACATTTTATTCCTTTTGTTTTCCTTTGTTTTCAGTTTCAGTGCTAACGAAAGCAGTATCAGGCAAAGGTGACGCTTGAGAGAAAAAAAAAAAAATTAAGGTAAATAAAAAGATTGTATGTTAAAAGAAAAAAAAATGTAAGAAAGCGAATAACGCATTTATTTACGTATTTATTTACACTTGAGGAGAATTTCGCATTTCTCTAATTATTCAGATTTTGGTGCCTCTTTTTCTCTCCCCCCTCTTATTTTACATATTTTCTTTCCTTACTGACCTGATCCCCCATTGATCTTCTCTACTTCTTCCCTTTAGAACATCACAAATATCTAAAGCAGATCTGTGCGAAGAGACAAACAAAAAAAGCATGAGAGAAGTTATTTCAGTTAACGTGGGACAAGCCGGATGTCAAATCGGTAACTCGTGCTGGGAACTTTATTGTTTAGAACACGGAATTACACCAGATGGATATCTACAAGAAGGATTAACAAAGCCTAAGGGAGGCGAGGAAGGTTTTTCGACGTTCTTTTCGGAGACTGGTGCTGGTAAGTACGTTCCGAGAGCACTATATGTCGATTTAGAGCCAAATGTTGTTGATGAGGTTAGAACGGGCAAATACAAGAATTTATTCCATCCAGAACAACTTATCACGGGTAAGGAGGATGCAGCCAACAATTATGCAAGGGGCCACTACACGGTCGGAAGGCAGATTCTCGATGATGTTTGCGATAGGGTCAGAAAGATGGCAGAGCAATGTAATGGTTTGCAAGGTTTCCTCTTTACACATTCTCTAGGAGGAGGTACAGGTTCTGGACTTGGATCCTTGCTGCTTGAGCAATTTTCCAACGATTACGGTAAGAAGGCCAAGTTGGAGTTTGCCGTTTACCCGGCACCTCAAGTGACAACATCCGTTGTTGAGCCTTACAATACTGTTTTGACCACTCACACAACGCTTGAAAACGCTGATTGCACGTTTATGGTTGATAACGAGGCCATCTACGACATGTGCAGAAAGAATTTGGGAATTGTTCGTCCAAGTTTCGACAACTTGAATTCACTAATTGCCCAGGTGATCTCTTCTGTGACTGCATCCTTGCGTTTTGACGGTTCTTTGAACGTCGATTTGAACGAATTCCAGACCAACTTGGTTCCATACCCAAGGATTCATTTCCCATTGGTTTCCTACGCTCCAGTGTTGTCCAAGTCACGTGCTACCCACGAGTCAAACTCCGTTTCTGAGATTACTGCGGCATGCTTTGAGCCTGGCAACCAGATGGTGAAGTGTGATCCAAGATTGGGCAAGTACATGGCAACTTGTTTGTTGTACAGAGGTGATGTTGTGAACAGAGACGTCTCGAACGCTGTGACAAACATCAAATCGAAGAAAACAGTGCAATTGGTCGACTGGTGCCCAACCGGTTTCAAGATTGGTATCTGCTACCAGAAACCAACCCAGCCACCAAACTCGGAGATGGCCGATGTTAACAGAGCCGTCTGTATGCTTTCTAACACCACTGCAATTGCTGACGCTTGGCAGAAAATCGACAGAAAGTTCGATCTCATGTACAAGAAGAGAGCCTTTGTCCATTGGTATGTTAGTGAGGGTATGGAAGAGGGTGAATTTGCCGAGGCCAGAGAGGATTTGGCTGCTTTAGAGAGAGACTACGTTGAATTGGGTGCTGATTCATTCCCTGATGAAGACGAGGAGTACTGATGAATGTGGTATGCCTTTTTTTATTTTATTCTTCTTCTTTAATCAATGTGTCCTTTCACTGTTATTTCACTTTTATATTTAGTACTTTCCTTTTTCATCCTCCTTTCTTTTGAGCTTTGGTTTGGTCTCAAAACTCTCCCCACTGCTTCCTTTATCGCCCTGCTGTCAATTTCTAGTATCTCGAGCACCTTTTTTTGTTTTACGTCTTTTAGTGCACTTGCAAAATCCTGGAATCAAGGCCAGTGGAAAGTAACGAGTTCCATTGGTGAATATACCCCATTCATTTTATCAAGTAGTAGAGTGCTTTAATGGGAGTAAGGGGAGCAGTTTGAACTTATATTAACATAATTCTCATTATAATCGCTGATATTAAAAATGTGGTAGTTGTTGAAGAGAAATGTAGTGTAAAGATAGCACTAGTATAAATGCTGTTTGCAGGTTGATAGTGCCTGTAAAATACAACAATATTTAATAGTATGTTATTGGAAATACCTGTGTCTTGAATTACATGGTTTTTCATACCAAAACGAACGACTCAGTTCATTTTGGTATTAATCCATAGAGAATGCATTCAACAAGAATACGCTATTCACCATTTTGTTAACTTCACCAATTGTCAATAATCAGGGAGGCATTAAGTTGCACTTGAATCTTTTTGAATCTTAAATAATTATCATATTTATGTTGATTGAAAGCCAATCCCTATAATCTTTACCATACCAAATTATCCCGCTATTCCTTTTATGCTCTTGTACCAACTAAAATTTTTATCCCTGAACTAACGAACTCTTGCCAAATTCGTCTCCGCGCTAAAAGAAAAGGGGGGGGGGGGAAAAAAAAAAAAAAAAAAAAAAAAAACTTGCTGATTAGCGCCGATCGGATTTAAAGAAATCATACAAGCCAATTGACCGTCAATATATGGACAAATTTCCCTTTCCAATGACATAAAGTTATAAATATCCAGTGTGATACATAGAAATAGCAGAGAAATGCCAGGGGTAAAATTTTCATACGTCAAATTATTGTAAAAGCAAGAGAAATATGACGAAAAAGCAAACGGAAATAAAGTTATGGAGCACGGTTGTACTTGAAAGTCCAGAACCGCTGTTTTTCATCTTACAATGCCATATATTTTCAGTGCGTGTAATTGATCTTTGCCCTCCATTGAGAAACAATGCCAGGATAAGGCAACAATAAATTAATTGGCAGATTTTAAAGTAAAAGGCATTGTTCAAATAATAGAATATATAAATACTGGAAATTGTACACTGTAATCCATCCATAATACGCCCCCTCTTTCTCAGTTTAACTGCTCGATAAATAAGGGTTCGATTGAATTAAGTACAGTCAGTCTTTCCTGAGTTTCAATCTGCGGAAACAGAAGTTATATATATATATTATTTTTAATATTCTGGCTTCTGTCTTACCACCTTCTTTTCAATATCAATTTCAGGGGCTTAATATCACTGATTCAGGCATCAAATACGCTTCAAAACACTATAAAGAATACCATAACAGTTTCATAGACAATTCAATATCAGTCAAGGTATCATCATATCCGTATTTTCTATAACCTTAGTTTACGTTTGCAATACATACTTCCAGTTCTCTCTACTACCACCTTTCCTCATCTAAAACAGCATGTCGGTCACAACAAAGCCACAAAAAAAGGAAAGGGTGAAAAAGACGAGAAACAGAATTCCCACATCGTGTGAAATATGCCGAAAAAGAAAATTGAAGTGTGACAGGAAGCATCCGTGTTCGAACTGCGTGAAATATCATAGTGAAGGTTTATGCAAGTATGCAATACAGGAATCAGCCAACTCTACACCTAAAGCCAAACTCACAAGCGAGATCTTGAGATTAAAGCTGAGGATCAAGAAGCTTGAGCGTATTATGGACTTGAATGAAATCGACCCCTCCAAATATGACGATATTTCACTTGTCACTGGGTCAGGCGGCAAAAGTGGAATTCACAACATGGAGGAGTTCAACGCAAATAATTCTTTGGATGAGGATCCACTGATTTCGTTGACGAACAGGTTTGACCAGCTTGTTATTAAAGGAAACCGTGTTCTGCACTCCGGAACAACATCGTTTTTGGCGTTTATTCGAGGTGATGTCCAACTTATGAGACTCTTCAAACCATACTTTGATCGCCATGACATCGAATATGCAGAGTACAATCGTAGAATACAGATGAAGGCTTCTGACTTTCCCGGAACTTGCATTGATGAACCTCTAGCATTTCTAACAGATGCAGCAATAAATGAACCTCGGGCTTGTACAAGCGACAGCTTGGATACATCTGCCTCCAATGCATTGCAGCTGAAGTATGCAGCCCACATTGTTGCAATAATGGAGAAAATCAACAAGATACTTCCTCCAATGGCTGTTCTTCGTGATCTTGTCGATCACTTCTTCAACAAAGTGTATTGCATGATTCCATACATAGATGAGGACACTTTTAGGCAGGAGCTAACGTATGTGACCGTTCCATTGTCAGATGGGACTTGCAAATTGGCTTTGGCACACATGCAAAATGCATCAATTGTAGCTTTGCTTTTGATAGTTTTGAGGTTTGCATATATATCGCGGTCTTCCGGAGCGATTGTCACATCTAATAACTCTCCTGCTGTAGGTCCTGAGTTTATTGGTCTTGCAAAAGACTTGATGATGTCACTACCGCGGGATAATTCGATCTTTAAAAAGGTCACTAGGAGAAACATACAAGTTATGCTCATGCTTGTGCTTTATCACACGTATTCCCCAGAATTGAACGAGACTAACCCTGAGTCTGCAATAAATCTCACTACTCTAATTGAAATGGTGCGTGTATTTGGTGGAAACCGGGATCCAACAAACTTCCCTAACGTGTTTAAAGATGCAAGGCAAAATAACATCTACAGAAGAATGTTCTACGAGATGTTCTATCTAGATGCATTGAATTCTTTTACTTTCGGATGTCCGTTGACGTTTCACGATGATGAATACGACGTGGAGCTTCCAAAACTTCCTAGAAAGGAAACGAAGATTATGAGGCAGTTCAGAAAGGGAGAGAAAGTGAACGTTTCATCGTATAATCTTCGTAGGCTGTTTATTGAGGATACCAGCAATATGTACACAAAAATGATTTACGAGGCCACCTTAATATTGAGAGATGGTGTCAAGGCTTTCCAGGATGTTCATGCAGGATCAAAAAGATCGTGTATGGAGAAAGTTATCAAGAGGTTGGAGAATTTCCTTGAAAATAAGCAGCCTGCACTAACTGCGATGATTCACGGCAGTGACATTGAAAAGTACTTTGTTGGCTCCAGTGCACTTTTCGGCTTCTTTAAGGTTCCGATGTTTCGGTGTTATGAACTCCGTCTCCATCTTTTGTCTGTCGTCAACACATTTTACTACCTCTTATACTTGAATGAGGCAAACACTAATGTCAGCGATTCGAACGAGGAAAAGCACGCTACTCTTCAAAGCAGGTATGAAGTGAAGTCTACAGAATCTGCATTGATCCTTTTCAAGGATGCGTTCGACTATGCAAAATACTACACGAGCCGAAAATCCACGAATACTGCTTCTGCAAAGGACATGAAGTACGAAAAGTTCAGTGAGGGATTGGAACCCTTCTTTATGACAAAGTGCACTGCACTCCAAGAGAGAACCATCCTGTGGCTATTTGCAGTTATTCTCAGAAATTTGGATCCCGAGGACCATAGCAGGAGTTTAAAAGACATAATTAGCGACTTTGGATCCTCAACGGAGACGTTGATGACACTGGAGTGGTTCAGTCTAGATATCGAGTGCAACAGCTGCACGAATACCAAGTATATATACGTTTTGCTGCACTACTTGAAGGAGTATTATTTCTTGTGCAACTCGTTGAAAGATGAGATATTCTCTTGCTGGCGAAACACGTTGCAAGTAAGATTCTTTATCAACTATCTACATGTGACTGAGGCTGATAAATTTAAGCAGCTGGTGGATCCAGCAGTTGTGTTTTCTGATTCACAGAAGGTGCCAACATCAGCCAGTCCGCCAAAGCAGGATAATGTATATTCTGCAAATGGAGGGATGCAATCAAACTCCTTGGAACAACTGGTGAGCGGCGATTTGAACGAGTTCTTCGTGAGCGATAATCAGCAGAAAGTCGAGGATCTTCTTTATCAAGGTAAAACTTCTGATGCTTTGGATCAGATTGTTGCGGAATCTTCAAAGTACTCAGACCCTTCTCTTGACTTTGGAATGCTCAATAGTGTGGTGCTGCAGGATGATGACAATTCGGCAAACATCGTTTCACACAGCAAAAGTGGTCCGGCTAGTTTTATTGATGCTTCTCCTAATTTCTCAATGAGTGTATCCTCAACCTCTGGTTCATCGGCAAGTCCTGGAACTGTTGATCCTAGAATGGTGTCTTCAAGTTTTTCTAGTCAAGGCACTTCTGATAAGCAAAAGGGGGCATCTTCAACGAGTTCTTTAACTCCAGGAAACGGACAACCGTATATAGTCAACTCGTTTGTTCCAGACTCGGAATTTAGGTACACCGATCCATCGTTGTTGAAAAATCAGGAAATAAACTTGGCTGACTTATTGTCGAAACTTCAGAATGGCTCTGATTTTGTAACTCAGGGAAGCTGATTTATATATTTCGCACATGTACGCTTGCTTATAGTTATACCATTATATCATAGTTACTACAATATACTATACTATACTCTATACCGTTTGTATTTGTATGATTTGGCTGGTTTTGTACGGAAATGATAATATTTCATCATGTAGCAAAAAAGTTCACTTGAGTTTTACAGACTCGCCGATCGACGCCTACTCAATTTTCATGTTTGTCATCTGACCGGATGAGAGAAACAGACCAGCCGAAGTAAGATGTGAGGTTGGTAGATCAAGAAATGTTTCCATGATTTTGTAATTTATACATTTACGAGTTGGCATATACAGGAATCAATACGTATTGATATCTAAAATGGGACTTTCAGAGGACTTGATCCAATCATACAGCTCTACTTTCCAAAAGGCTGTAGATCATCCTTTAGTAAAGGAATTATGTGCAGGCACATTATCGAACAAGGCATTGTATGTTTACCTCACACAGGATACCAAGTATTTCCGCTTGTACATACAAATAATTTTAAAGACAGCATTTTTGTGTGATTCGGATGATGCAAAAATTGGCTTCGGCAAACAAATCGGGTTCATCAGCAATGATGAAAATACATATTTTGACAAGGCTATACAATTTTTGTTGGACAAAGATCCAAGTCTCGGACAGAAATACAATCCAAAAACATTTATGCCTGATGAAGTTCAGGCTTACATCGATATGCTTACCAAACTATCGGCCAGACTCGAAACATACAGTTATGCTCAACTAGTCACTTATCTATGGACGACTGAGATAATATACTTGAAATGGGCAAAGAAGGCAATGCAGACGGAAGGTGCAGTTGCTGAAAATTTGCATTGGAGATACAAGGAATGGATTACCTTACATTGCGCGGATAACTTCGAAGCGTATGTCGACTTTCTTCAAAATGAGGTCGATCGACTCGTCGATAGAGATGAGGTGGATTCCATATTCAGGAAGACTGTTGATATGGAGTATGGCTTTTTTGAAGCATGCTATAGAAACAGATGAGTACAATTTAGTTATATATTGGCCAGAATTAACAGCACTGTTTGTTTAGCATAGCAAAGTGAATCAACTCAAAACTCTATGTTGGCAAAAATGTCAGTCGTAGTTTTAACATAAAAGCCATTATCACCAACTTGCAAGTTACAGAGGCTCAAATCTCCGGAGATCGCCGTTTCCCAATCTTTCACATCCCATTTAAGGCCTTTTGTAGTCAATCTAGCTGGTTTACAAAGTGGTAATAGTCCAACTGTTCTTAAAGAATATTTTTTCCGATCTGTAGTTTCTGTATCCAAGAAATCTGATGCTATATTAACGAAGTTCTTTCCCTGAGGAAGTAGTAAGACAAACTCCGGATGCTCCGAATTGAGAAGAAGAAAATTCATGTGCGGTCTAGTGAAATATGATTGGAGAGTTCTCGAAATTGTTGCTATTGTCTGATCATATCGACCCCCTATTCCACCCATAGTTATGACAGTGACGCCTTTTGGTAATTCCAATCTTTTGTTTTTGTCCGTTTCTACCGTCTCAAGCTGACTATAATCATCCAACTTTGTAATATCTACATCTGACATGTTCACTGTGACATTGATTAATGCAATAGCCTTATCTAGATCCGAGTAATATTGTGACCCTTGCTTTTTTATAACGGTTTTATGGGCTTCATAAAAGGTTCTGATATCCAACGTGAGAGAATCGAGATCACCTACTATAAAATCTGGAATATAGCTGCTTTCAGCACTTGTTTGCTGACAGTATTTATATAAGCGATTGGCACCACCATCAGCACACACATGCAACGATGTACTACTCCATAGCTTCTTAAAGAATTGACTTTTCACTCTGATTTCCTGATTTAAGATAAGCAAGCATCTCACAGATGAATTATGCGATGTTCCATCCTGATAATTTTCAAGAAAGGAACATGGTGAGATAATATGTATTGACTTGTCAGTGGGTTTTTCCACATGAATGCTATCTGCATTCTCTACTATATTTTTGTCCGTTTCTGCCGTCATTGTTTCAATATTTCACTCACGTACATGTGCTTTGAATTTTATTTCAGTAGATGGTTAACTGATAAGCGCTTTAATATCGTGTGAGAAAGATTCACGGCGGTAATTTTTATTTCCTTTTTTTTAACCGCCCAAAAAATAATAGGGACAAGAGATATACATCAAGCACAAAACACAACGTCAAACATTAACACATGGATGCAATATGGAAAGCATTGCTAAATTTCATAAGCATCGTACTTTTAATCTAAAAATTTATTTTACAAACAGCCTCTAAACAGTAAAAAAAAGCCTTTCAGCAGCATTAATATTTTGTCATATTGCACTCTGCTTCCTACCATCCATATCCTTCTTCTTATATCTTTCATCCTCGGCAGACTCAATAAAGCCACCCGGAGTATTCTTTGCGTAATCAATACCCATCTTATCCAATCTGGAAAGCATCTGCTCGCACTTTAAAGCCCTCCAGCGGGTCATCTGAGCCTCAGAATGCATTTGAAAACCGAAAATTTTCGGAACATACATTTCCACATTGTGCGTAGGCACAAGATTAGGGAAAGTTTGAAGAAACATGGCCGGAAATGATGTACCAAAGAATGCACCATCTATCGAAGCATGACGTGAAGACTTTGGATTGTACAAATCTTCGCAGTTCGGACAGTATAGTTTAACAGACGCAACACCAGGTTTATCGCTTAAACCAACTGGAAGAAGCGGCGTAAGTTTGCAATTCACACGAGGACAATATCCAAAATCACCATTGCGATATTTCTCAAGCATTTTATCCAACCCTCTTGATGTTATAATGTATCTTGCATGTACTAAAGCGTAAAGAAACTTTGCATTATCTTCTAGCATTGCACGTGTCTCCTCAGGCTGTGATTCGCTAATTTCCGTTTGGTCTGTAATGATATTCACCAAAAGCCCAATCTTATCCACATACCGGTTCAAGCCAGTTAAATTGAACCGGTCCAAAATGTACTCGGGGTCAACATCACAGAAATATTCGTTACCCCGGCTTCCCAGAAACCAATCTATCCAGTATTCGGTATAATCAGAGCCAGAATCACTCACGTATTCCTCCTGTCTGGTTGCCATCTTACGTTTTCGAATTAAAGATGAAACGATGGAAAGTGTAAAGTATGCCACAAGAGTGAAAACTAAGATCCGCACCAGATAAATTTCAAAAATCCGCCGAAACGATATACTCACTTGACTATAGGATATGTGAATCTTGAAGTTCGTGGTATTCTAATAAGTGCTGTTGAGTCAGGGCCTTGTAGCTTTATGCTATTAATTACTGTAGGCGTTGTATATCTGGGTATTTTTCTCAACAAAATACGTATCTAGATGTTCTTGAAGGTGCAGTGCAAATGGAACGAGTAGAAAGTAGGTCCAAACTTTTACTATGTATCTTCTCTTAAACACTGTAAGGGAGCGAAATTCTCGTAAAAGCACAACTTTTTTGTTCACTTTTTGTCAACCGGCGGAAGCAAGGCTGTGCGCTAAAAAAAAATGGAAGAAAAAAAAAAGCTGGAGAAATGTGTTACCGAATAATGGGAACTGCAGCCGATCCGTAGGTATGTGCATATAATTGAATCACCGTTATTTGAACACATGGATGAGCGTAAATCGTATAATACAGTTAGTATTGTATTGAATGACGGAAAAAAAAAAGCTTTTTATTTCGGTGCTGGATAGTAACTAGGAACAATATATAGTATGCATCTCGGTCAATTAAAATCTGGAATTCCGAGGCTGGACGTCTGGTCGAACCCAGCTTGACCCAAACAAAAAATTAAATAAGCATGCCCAGTTTCTTAAAATTTTCAGCTCTCAACTCCTCGCGACTAAAAGCTTAAAGTGAATGCATGTAAACACGCTTTCATTTAATAAATGTTGAATACGACACTTGTAGGGTATCCATTGATCCACAAACCTTCATCCACTGAATACACCATATAAAGCCATGCATTTTATCAGTGCGTCCTTCTCGAACATTTCCTCGTTGTTTGTGAGTGTAAACTCCGCTAACGAGTATGTTGCAACTGCTAGTCAGGATGGAAATATTAGAATCAGGCGGATGGATCAGTTCACTGATTTGGCAGAATCATCAAGTCATCCTGAAGGGACCAACACGGATAATAAAGGCGACAGTTTGGTGCTAGATGGCTCCGGCAGCCCGTCAAATGCTGGAAACAAGGAAAACGAGAGTATAACAGACTTAACTAAAGAGCAAGCAACGCTTTTTTCAGTAAAGGATGGAAACACTATGGAGATGACACCACAGGATGGAAAGCATCCTCCTACGATGCCTCTGCATGCAATTGAACCTGTCCCATTTGTGGACAAGGAGAAACTAAAACTTTCCCAGCGACCAGTTAACATAGTTGGCGTTAGGAGTAGAAGTAAGATCACATCGCTTAAATACGCAAACTTGAAGCGGAACTGGAATTTGTTGGCTGCCGTGTACAAGAACGGTGAAGTGTACATTGTGAAGGATCCACAGGATTCACGAAAGGCATCCATCCGCCAGATTTTCAAGCATGCAAATGGTTTATTGCTTGATTTTACCTGGTCGGCCGATGATCAACTTCTAGCCTTTTGCACGATGAACAACGAGGTTATTATATACGATACTGTTTACTCGCGGATTATCAAGACTCTGCATGTCCATGGACTTCCGGTTCATCCAAAATCCGGAGATACAAAGCTCGGAAACGGTAAAGAAGCAACGAAATCGGTTTCACCATCACCATCATTGGATGCAAAGCAACCACAGACCAAGCTGCCAGCTCAAAATGTCGCTGTTAAGGGAATCGCTTTTGATCACACGTGTGGAAAGTATCTTTTAACGCTTGGTGATGACAAAATGGTGAATATACTAGAGTACCGTCTAACTCCAGACGAGAAAAACGGTCGATCTTTCGAGTATGCCGTGTCACAGAAGTTCTATAATCTTATTAGCAGCTCCAAATTGAACAAAGCTACCATTAGAAAGGTCTCTTGGTCGACAGATGATCGTATTGTGTGTGTTCCCAACACGGCCAAAAGTAGAGCCACAATATTGTCGCTTGTGAAAAACAACGATCCAGTAAAGTCGCCAGCCTGGCAAGAGTGGATGGTGCAGAAAGGCCGAGGATTCAAGTGCACTATGACGAGTTTTTCTCCATCTATATACGAGAATACGACTAAGGATGGTGATTCCAAGTTTACATACGTGATAGCTACAGCTTCTCCGGATTCCAGCGTTTCCATATGGCGAACTTGCGATTCTGCACCTTTCTATGTGGCAAACGACATCAGCACAAAGCCAATACAGGATATATGCTGGAGCAAGGATGGACGAATCCTCTTTCTGACCACGTACTCCGGAAAGTTGGTGCTTGGCATTTTCAAAGAAAACGAGCTAGGAAGCGTTGTATCTGAGGAAGAACTTGCGATTCCGGACATTAATAGTAATTCCGTGAAGAACTCCGCGGCTATTTTGGACTCATACAATGCATGGATTGGAGGAGGAAGAAAGACGGTGCCAGAAAGACAAGAGAGAAGTGAAGCTGAAGCATCCAGTAAGGCAGTAGAATCTAAATCTGAAACCAAGCAGACCAACAACTCAAACACCAACAGAACCTTTAATATGAAGTCATCGGTCAAAGTGGAGTCTACAGCACCGCAGATAGCGAAATCAGCCCCCAAACCAGCTGAATCCGCTTTGAAGAGTTTGCATTCGAGTGTTTCAAGAAACCATTCGCACTCACATTCAAAAACTCTCGGTTCGGCCTCTGTTGGTCCATTTGAGGCACCCCTAAGAGCTGTGCCGAGAGATTTGGCACGTAAAATATCAGCAGCCTCACAAACTGCGGAAAATGACACTGGTAGTGTTGATGAGGGCCCGGCACGCAAAAAGAGAGATGTTGAACCAACAGACTTTGTTGGCTCGCTGATTATTGACCCGGCAACCTCTTTCAGCAATGTTCGAATCGCAATTCCACGAGTGAGGTGGCATATCAACTATTCGCTGGCCGAAGACAAAACTGTCCACTTTGAGGTTCGAAATGGGAACGGTCACGAGTCGTATCCTACCAGAGTTGCACTTGTGAAAAGATCACCACTTGGATCAACTTCGGAAACGGGCAGCAAGGCATATCCGGCATCCTCAGCGGCAAACTCCGGTTTTCCGGCCTCAAAAGAGCTCTTTGTGGATTTCATCCCTCGCAAAGTGCACATAGTGACGGGCTCGAAGGATTTCTGGGCTTTGTCGACCACCGATGGCCAAATCATCACGTATACTCGCTTTGGAAGACGTCTACTACCGACTATCGTGCTTGGGGCTCCTCTTTCGTTTCTCGAGATGAAAGATGAGTATCTCCTGGCAGTTACATCCTCAGCACAAATGTATGCCTGGGATCTCCAGAAGCAGCAGGCTTTATTCAAGCCGACTTCACTATCAACACTTTTGAAACCACTGTTTAGGAGCATCAACAGCACGGAAAACGGCGGCAGGTCTGCTGGGCATGGTGGAAGAGATTCAAAGGCTGGTGGAGGTGCACACAATGAAGAGAATGCAGGAAGAACTGCGGGTTCGAATGGTGCTGCTGGAGTATCATTCGATAAAAACGGTTTTGTGTTTGTCAACGGAGAGATGCTCACACGGTCTGAAAACTTGACTTTATGTTCAATTACTGCCAGTGGTGTGCCAATAGTCACTTTAAGCAACGGTAACGGTTATCTTTACAACAGCAATATGGGTGTGTGGTCGATCGTTAGCGATTCTTGGTGGGCATTTGGTTCCCAGTACTGGGATTCGACGAAATCCTTGACAGATACTACAAAATCTAAAACCGACGGAAGCTCGCTTCTTGGATACTTGGAAATGCACACAAACGACGAAATTGCCAGGAGAGGGAGGTCCAAGTTTTTCAGCAAGATATCGAAGGTGATGCTTATGAGAGAAGGATTCGAGAATATGGAGACTGTGATATCGCTGAATCACTTAGAGAACAAAATCAACTTCTACTTGTTTCTCCGTGACTTCAAGAACTTCCGCTTGTACTTGATCATATATGTGAAGCGGTTGGGTGAGTTGAATCTTGTTGATAGGCTCACCGAAGTGCTGCAGGAGCTCTTTTTGGATATGGATGGTACGATTTGTGGTGTCGAGAAGAGGTCATTGTTGAAAGAGCTTGTTGTCAGCTGTGCAAAGCAAAGAGAGGTTCAAAGAATACTTGTTCAGTATGGTGAGAGTGTTGGATTGCTTACCAACTCTTTGATATGACGATACGCATATGAATTGGCTGTTTGGGTAGATGATATTAATTTTCTGTGGAGTGCGTTTGTTACTGTGCGCACTCTCATGTTCAATTATCTTTTAAACTCACCCTTCTTTTCATGTGAAGATGTACATGCTCTGTAGTGTACGGAAGTGTATTAATTTAGATATCTCTAATTGAAACATATATACAGGTTATAAGTATGACATCTTTTCGTAAATACAAGTCTATCTTTTCTTATTTCACCACCATCCCATTCCAGTGAGGTGTGAAATAACCTTCAAGTTCTTTGAGGCAAGCGAACGGGCCTTTTCGGATCCTAAGCGGCTCAACTTGTCTAATCCAACAGGATCTTTCATCAATTGGTTGAATCTCTCGGCAGGCCCTTTAAGCTCCTTTATCACAGCTTCAGAAACAGCATCTTTTAGCTCCTTCTTCGTGAAATCTTGCACTTCTTTTGCGACTGTCTTTATTGGCTTACTCTCAGCTGCAGCCAGAATTGCAATAAGATTAGACACTGCTGGTCTTTTAACTGGATCGTAAGTTATTTTTCCTTCTATCGAGTCAGTGAGCGCCTTGTTGAACTTCTTTCTAATGCTCTTTGCATCTTCAGTAATAAACACCTTGGACATCTCATCGGAATCACTCTTGGACATCTTCTTTTCTGGATTCTTTAATGAGAGAACTTTCATTGTTGGTGCAAGCAGGGTCATTGGTGAATGCATAAAATCCGACTTAGTCTGCCGGTTGAAAACATCCACCAAGTCACGTGTCAACTCCAAATGCTGTGATTGGTCTTTTCCAACTGGAACATGTGTGGCATTAAATGTGAGAATGTCCGCTGCCATCAAAACTGGATACGTGAAAAGGCCAAGCTTGACTTTTCCAAGCTCTTCGGCAATGTTTGCGTCTTTCCGGAGGTTTGCTTTTGATTTCCACTGGGTCATTCTGTTCAATTGACCCATACCACAAATACATGACAATATCCACTGCAGTTTTGGAATTTCTGGAATCTCCGACTGGAAGAATATTGTTGCCTTGTGTGGATCAAGGCCGCATGCTAGTAAAGATGCATATGCTTCAATCCTCTTGCGGTAAAGTGTGTTGAAGTCCTGAGAAACAGTAAGCGAATGTAAATCGGCCACAAAGAAAAGTAGCTTAGAGTCTATGTTGTCTCTCTCAATTCTGTTTTGAAAATCTCTCCAATTGCGAACGGCTCCAAAATAATTCCCTAAATGAAAAGCTCCGGTAGGTTGGATTCCACTAAAAATGACTGATTTCTCTGGAATTTCAAACTTCTTGTCCATAATACTAGGAACAGTCTCAACTGATACAATTTCATCTGTGGATGTGCTAATTGTTCGTTTTGATATGCATCCAACATTAATATGGGCATATCGACCGGTAACGCAAGTCTGGCCTACAATACCTGCTAGCTTACTGCTCATGATTATATATCTGTTTGTTGCAATTCTGCATTATTATTATTGGATGTATCCAACTGATAAGAATGCACTAGCAAATAAAGGTGACATTTTGAAGTCGCATCATAAGGTTTTGGTGTAGGGATGTATCAGGCTGACAAGGACTGGTGCCGTGTTCCACTTCACTATCATCAGTGTACTATATCTTCAGGCCCTATTGATTTCTCCATATTGTTCAATAGCCAGAACAGATGGCGGTCATTTAACCAGAATAAATTAAATGCATAATCGACAGAATACCAAATGAAATAGTACAAATATGCATGTTTATTTTCTTTTTTTTCTTTTTCTTGTTCTTCTTTTTCTTCCTGTTCTATTTTTCATCCTTACCGACTATTTTACCCCTCGGCCGGCTTATACAATTTGTATCTCCGCATACTCATATATCTTTTAAAACTAAAAGAATATCAAATTTATAATATAAACAAGTTCCAGCACAGAAACGGTCAAATATCAAATACGTGATAGTAATTCGCAAATTATCGCTCACTCTATATACATACATTAACTTCATATTTGATACTGCTGCACACATAGCAAATCCTGAAAGAAACAACATTACTGAATTTCATGCCACTAGCCAAACCAGAGGATGACTTTTTCGCATTTGGATCTAATGATTTTGATATGACACCACCAAAGAAGAAGTTGAAGAAAGAGAAAAAGCATCATCGACATCATCGGCATCATAACCGCACACAAAAACAGATTGAAAGCCCAAAGGCAGGTCGAACAGTTTCACTCAGAAGTGTTTCATCTTCATCGGATCCACTAGTATCGGACATAGAGCCGGTGAAAGCTGAGAAAATGAGTTCTCTACCTCAGGGAAAGATCGAAAAGTCAGCATCCAGAAGTAAACATCCAGTGGATGATGATCTTAAAAAGCTGCTTGGCTTAAATAACGATAATGATGATGGGGTCGAGTATCCAGCAAGCTCGTATGACCTTCAATCGGAGCCAATAACATCATATAACGATGATCTCAACCAAATGCAGACGGAGGACGAGTCGATATTGAATCAGATGGATTCGGAGATTTCTGAAGCAAAGAAATACGATGATGGACTTTGGAAAAAACGAGGTTACAAGAAAGAAATCACCGGAAACTTTCCAGTGGAATTGGGAGGGCAAACTATCTTGGCAAAGAAGGCACCGTTTGAAATTACTGTCAGTTTACGATACCAGGAACGTGAGTTTAGTGTATTTCTCAAGGCAAAAGGTTCAACAAGCTTTCAGAAAATACGCGAAACAGTTCTCAAGCAAGTTTTCAGATCGAATACGCTTTGGTCCTTTACCTCTTCACCTGAGAAGTTGGTTTTCTTCATCTACGATCTTGATATAATAGTCAACCAGGTTCTTCGGATTGGATCACTTCTTCGGTCGTCAAAAAAGAAGGTAGAGCATTCTTTTTCGGACGACTCATTCGTCTTACGAACTATGCTGGCACCGATGGGCATAGCGTTGCAAATACAGGCTGAAGAGAAGCAAAAGAAAGCAAACTCGACCATTCTGCAGGGTGATCCTGGTGATCATCTTGATGAATCAATCAAATCTACAATAACCATTCAACTAAAAGACAGAAATACGGGGAAAATAACGCGTGTGTCAACATCTAGGTCTACTACAATTGAATCTCTTGAGAACATCTTTCTTGTGCGGATGAAGTACCCGGATGGTCTTCGAGTGAAACTTTATGGTACAAGTGGCGAATTTATGGGCAAGGAGCTTTCCTCTGTGAGAGAGGATAAATCGAAAAAGGCTGAGTTGGCAGTGGAACCGGATATTACTGAAGAAACCGAGGAGAGCATTCCGGAGATTGGGAAATCGAACTTTAAGGGGCCTGAGGTGATAAAGCTGGATGATTTCTCGGATGACGAGAAAGAAGCTACAAATGATGAGCAGGAAGTTCAAAAGACATTAAAGGATGAAGTGGTTGAGTTGAGCAGGACAAAATATATGTTGGTACCAACTACAGTTGGTTTCTACAAACTTGAAGATCAGGATGTAGTGGAACTTGAGTACAGTGAGGAGGAGCTTGCCAAACTCAGCGAATCTTTGCAAGGGAATTCTGGAAATGAGGAAGATGACAATATGGATGCCAAGGGCCTTCTTGATAATTTAAATATGAAGAGCGATACGTACTTTGGAATCAAGCTCGTGGGAAAGGATGGTAAGGTATATCAGGTTGGTGTTAAGCCTGAGACAAGTGTACAGTCGATGATCGAATATTACCGGAAAAAGGCCAATGTTCCAGAAAAGACACACATCAGTTTGATTTTCGACGAGGAACCACTCGATCCGAAGTGGAAAGTGAGTGATACTGAGCTCGAACAAGATTTTATGGTGGATGTTGTGCTAAAGTAGGGGTGTGTAAATTAAATGTTTGTTAAGCTTAAGACCGATAATGGTATTAATAATGATGTTACGTTATAAATTATAAATAGTACATTGATAAATATTAACATGATAAATCTTAATATGATGTGTATCACTCCCATAATTGGTATGATGATAAGTTTTACGTTAGTATTTCCATAAATATTACTTCATAAATATTACTATATACATGCTAGAAGACTCATAAACCAGTGAACCGTTTCACATTCGTATCATTCCAACCTTTATTCTTGAGTAGTCCTCCTATTGGTCCATTATCTTTACCCTCAACATTATTGAGATCGGGCTTTCCGGAAACAAATTCTATGTATCCATCTGGCCCGCATACAAGAGCCAGCGACGGTGATTGGTCCGATTTGTTCTTCTTTCCAAAAAAGCTGAATTGCTGAAATGCATTTTCTGGCTTTATCTTGCTTATATCCAAGTCTGGAATGTCCTCTTTGGATGGATTCGAGGAGAGTGGAGGTAAAACATCTATATTACTGTAATTTCTATCTTTCTTATCGGTACTTTTACTGTGCTTTTTATCCGCATACGAATCACTCTCCATCTGCTCTCTCACTTCCTTTTTCTTCTCCTGTAATAATTTGTATCTGTACAACTCCGCACTCACTTTTAAGTCCTTTGCACTATTGAAATGTGGCAATGATGGCTTCATGATGTCTTTTTCTGATATGTGCTCGCCATTCTCTCCAATTAAATAGTGGAACTTTGCTCTGCCACATTTTTCTGCAAAGAAGTTTAAAGTACGAAGTTCCTGCAAAAGATTTGATTGTTTATGCAAGGAAATATACGCTTGAACAAATCCTTTTGGTGGATTTGGAGAGTAAAGAACTTGGAGTAACGGTAGAATTCCTGTTCCAGCACCATAGTACACGAAATTCTCCGCTTTAGGTAGGTGTTCTGGGTAGATGGGGTCTGGTTCTGTCTTTTCAATTGTATTTGAAAGTTGAGGTCTTGATGGATATCTGTCTAATGTATGGGGGCTAAATCTATACTCTTCTATAGGTCCCCTGATGTCCACTTCATCCAACAAATTCAAGCCTGTAAACCATTTCGAGAATTCACCCTCTGGGTATCTCTTCACAATAAATATGAACTTTCCTTCCTGCTCAGCCTTTGACACAAGTCTCAAATGCGGCTTTTTGGTCTCCGGATCTGCACCAGCCACAAATAGAGGAAGTGGTGTAAGGTTCCTAACGATATTTATATCACGCTTGGCTATTTCCACACTCCAGATGTGGTTTCCAGAGAAAAGATGCTGGTTTTTGATAAGTTTCTGGATCCTGTTCTTTCGTGTAACTTCGATCAAATAGTGGTCATCATCTATTTTGTACTTGAAGCTAATCACGTAAGGCAAAAACTTTGATGGCTTTAATAAGGAGCCGTCCTTATCCTTGTTTTCGTCTTTATCTTTTGTCAGATACCTGTATGTGTAAAAGGCCCAAAGAAAAGCACAGCCTGCAAGAATAGATGGTATCAATTTCCGCAATGGGGATTTTCCCCTTGCCCTCCTTTTAGCCTCTTCTCTTTTCTTCTGTTTCCAACTTGGAGGTGCGTGAAACTCATAGTTTGTTTCCTGCCTGTTTTCGGATGGATCGTATGCCGTTTTTGGATGATTCATGTACTTCATCAATTTCGGATCCACTCCTGGAAGCGCACCTCCCGGATTAGATACACGAGAGGACTGATCAGGCGAAAAATTTTCCAAATCTCTATGAAGTTTAGCTTCTGCTTCAGATAAGCTTTTGCTGGCATTATCTTTTTTGGATAAGTTCCTTCCATTATCACTTCCATTGGTTGAATTTTTACCTTTTCCAGAATTATTATCGTTGTCGCCTTTTCCAGCATTGTTGTCACTTTTTCCACGTTCTGATGACTTTTTGGCATCATTGCTGTCATCTAGAGATATTCTTCTAATAGCCTGGATGCCAATCAGTGGGTGCGGATGGATTAATGTACTCGAAACTGGAAATCTCGTAATTGACTTCACTGGGAGCCTCCACATGGCTTTCTAGTACTTTCCAGAAAGGTGCTAGCTATCCACTTCAAAGTCTGGAGTATGGTGTAGATATTGTGAATTGAGACAGAAAAAAAAATGAAGATAGGAGGTGAATGGATGAAAATAAGAATGTGGAGACAGAATATGAGGATTGAACGAAAAAAAATAACAAGTTGAATATCATAAGTTCAAGATCACAAGCTAAAGATAAGAAGATAAAATTAAGAGAAAATCGAATAAATAGGACTAAGATGAATAATGAGAATAATACAGGAGAAATTGAAATTTCAAAGAATAATTTAAAGTCCGCTGGCACATATTTATCGCTCGATCCGGAAGAAATATTTGAAATATTCAGGTATCCAAATATATTTGCCTCACACAAACATTTGTTCCTCTTCGTTTGTCCCATAAGTTTCAATAGGCCAAATATCGTAGTCAAATAGTCTAAACACACATTATAGGATGCCACAAATCAAGCTCGAGCATAAATTCGCAGCTCACAAATTTGCTTGCTGGGCAGTTGCAGTTGAGAAAGAATCGCATTTAATGGCGACGGTATCTGCAGATAAGACGTGCAAAGTCTTCGATTACAGGGAAAAGGAGCTTTTGGCCACTCTTGGCGATGGCACACATTCAAAAAGCACTCGGTGTGTTGCCTTTAAGCCGCATTCGGAGTTCCCTACACTGGCAGTTGGGTCGTTTGATGCAACTGTGTCAATTTGGTGTATGGATGGGGCCGAAGCCGGGGCAGACGATGTCAGTGAAAGCAGCGAGATCATAGGTGAAAACGGGTGGGAACTTCTTGCTGTGATTGAGGGACATGAGAATGAGGTGAAGGCCGTGGATTGGTCGTGCGACGGCAAGTATTTGGCAACGTGCTCACGTGATAAAAGTGCTTGGATATGGGAGACAGATGAATCGAATGAAGAATTTGAGTGCATCAATGTGATCCAGGAGCACGAGCAGGACGTGAAGAACGTGAAATGGCACCCGTTCGAGAATGTTCTAGCAACGAGTTCGTATGATGAAACGTGCCGGGTGTTTAGGCAGGACGATTACGACGATGATGATTGGCTGTGTGTTGCCAAGCTGGATCAGTTTGACGGAACTGTTTGGTGTAGTGATTTTGAGAAGAAAAGTTACAAGGACGGCACTATGAGGCTTGTCACGTGCTGCGATGACGCCAAAGTGCGTGTTTTCCGCAAGATTCCACCTCCAGCCTCTCAAAATGAGCAAACACAAGAAGGAGAAGCTGAAATTTCAAGTGATGGGCATTTGCAGAAACCCGTTATAGTGCCGTCCAGCCTCAAGGAGGAGGAGAATTGGGTGCTGGAGTCTGTTTTGCCGCCGGTCCATAACAGGGCGGTGTACAGTGTTGATTGGAATGAGAACGGGTTGATTGCCAGTTGTGGAAGTGACGGAATATTGGCAATCTACAAAGAGAAAAGTGACCGGCCGGGCCAGTGGGAAGTTTATGCCACGAAATACCTCGCGCACGGTGTTTGTGAGGTGAACTGTGTGAAATGGTGCAGTTCAACCGAGTTGTTGACTGCTGGCGATGATGGAAATGTGCTGATGTGGAGGATTGAGGATTAGATAAGCATATATATGTAGGCTGCAATAGAAGTGATATGGGGCTACAATAAAAATGATATATATGGAGGCTACAATTGATATGTATGGATGCTACAATTATAGTAATATGTATGGATGCTAAAATAAGCATGTTGATGATTATATGTGGTGTATCATACAGATTCATTTCTACACACCTGGTTGAATATTCACACCTAAGCGAAGATGATCAAGATCAAGAAAAATAAAACCACACATGATATCACAAGAAGCCAAAAGCAGAACTTACGCCTATTGCGGTGATATCTATCGGCCCGTTTGAGATGCCTACTTGCAGATCGTGTGTCATTTAGTGTGCTGTATATGTTTGTTTCAATATTATCAACCATTTCACCCTGAGAGGTCACTATGGTGGACAAATCCTGAAAGATCTCATTTAGCTCTTCCACACCATGTGAAATCTGCTCGATGTCTCTTTCCCGTTCCTGTACCATGTTCTGCTGGTATTCCACCTCTTCTGCATTCACCGGCTGGTATTCCATGATGAGTTTTGACCTCTGCTGTGTGACGTTTTGTGCATTGGTTTCCTCTGCAGGTTTTAGTGCCAATTCATGCTGATTGTGCTCTATGTTTGTGTTTTCCTCGTTCAATGCGGCATCAATCAACGTAACCTCTCTCTGCAGTCCTCTGAACTGGTCTAGCAACGCCTTAATACTCCGATTTAACTTATCCCGCACAAATACTTGACTTTTATTGAGTTGCTCTCTATCCAACTGGTCCATTTGCTTTCTGTGAACAGATATTTCCTTAAACGTCCCCATCAGGCTGCTGATTAAGTCCACACATATTCTCTGTTGCCTTTGTATGTCTTTTGTACTGTTTTCCGTGCTGTTATCCTTGGCCTTAATCTTCAAAACATCGATGTTCTTCTCCAAACGACTGAGATTGTTGCTTATCTCAATTAGAGAACCTGAGATCTGATCGCTAAGTAAATCAAACTCTGGCACATCTCTGTATGACTGTTGGTCCTCTAAATCAATAGGAAGGTTGCTTTCTGACATATTTGATGTTTTTTGTGCTTTTTGTGTTCTAAGTGAGAAAAATGTGGGGCTGTAGAGTGGGAAAGAATGCGTGTCTTCGGAATAGATAAAAAAAAAAAAGTAAAGAATAAGTAAAAAAAATAAAGTAAAAAAAAATAAAAATAAAAATAAAATAAAGAGAAATTCCATCGCGATAAGAAGCTACATTCTCATACAGCTAAGCAAGCAATCATGACAACGAACTAGTAAATTAAGTAACTTCAAACAATACTATAACTGTACACAAAGGCCCATCAACGAATCTGAACATAAATACGTGTTGTGAGTCGGATACTCACACGTAGGAAATTGTTCAGTAAACGGATGCGACTTCAGAAAAATCAAGTGTTAAATATTTCAGTAGGCTTAGTTTTTCCCGGGAAAAGATAAGCATGGCATCCCGGAGTTGCCCAAGCGAAGAATCCCGAAACACACCCACGAGTGTTTTATGGCTTCGGCCTCGTTTATATGCTGCATTTGGTATCCTGTAATTCAAGAACTTCCCAAATCAGCATACATATCCTGATCGCCAGACATTAAAAGCTTCCGAAGAGTATCGGTTGTGACCTTTGGAGGCTCCAAAGCAGCTTTGTTACCACTACTGTTTTTCCCATTCTTCGAACTTTTGAACTTCTTCTCATCAGAGCTGCTTAAGTAATCATCGCCGGTATCATCACCAGACTGTGAGTGTCGGAAATCCTCGTTTCCACTGCCCAGAATCTCGTCCAACCCAATTCCACTCTCCTTCATGTAATCTCGTATCTTCTGCTTGAGTCCAAGAACGACGATTTCCAAATACTGCTTCTTCCTCTTCAGGCTCTTCACATCCTGCTGGAGTCGTTTCTGCAAGTTTTTCTTCTTCTGCCTGCATCTCGAAGCGGCAATCCTGTTTCTTTCCAATATTCGCTGCCTCTTCCATGCTGCAGTACCAGGGATTGGACCCGCATTTGGATTGAAAATGACCTCATTGTTGTATATCAACTGCCTCTTTGGAACACCGTCCTTGTCCACCTCTATTTCTGACCGATTTGGAACCCGAGGACGCTCCATTCCGCCGGATGCCGACACGTGAGCCACCGGAACACTCGTTCCCTGGCTGTTTTGCACATGTGGCATCAAATCAGACCTCCTGCTTTTGCCAAGATCTTCATCACTTACCAAATTTTCATCGCTTGCCCTAGTTTGCTCACCTTGCGCTTCGCTCCTGTGCACAATCATGCTGATCTGGCCAATCTGACCGTTGGAAATCGAAAGTCTTCTTCTTGGAGCCGGCGGATATGCCACGGCTGGACCGTCGGCATCTGTCGGTCCCGGCGGCTCGACTCCCAGCCTGTTTGGTCCCATCATGCCACTTTGCGAGCCTAAAAGCGCTGATTGTGGTCTTTCTAATGCCAAACTCTGCCTGTGGTTAAATAGTGCTGATCTCGGCATGGTTCTTGGTTGCGGCTGCTGAAGTTTTGGATATGAGTCGTTTGCATTCATCTGTTGGCCCGGATAAACCACCTGGTATCCGTTGTCGGTATTTGTCGACTGAAATCCGTACACTTGGTCCATTGGTGTGCTTGGTTGGTTTGGTTGGCTCTGGCTTGTTTGGTTTATCTGGTTCTGGTTTATCTGGTTCTGGTTCATTTGGTTCTGGTTCATTTGGTTTGCGTTCACCTGGTTCCGGCTAAATTGACTTTGGTTCATTTGTCTTTGGTCCATTTGGCTTGGGTTCATTTGGCTTGGGTTCACTTGGCTTGGGTTCACTTGGCCTTGGTTTAATTGACCTTGATTTAATTGGTTCATCTGATTCAACTGACCACCCTGGCTTAACTGACGATTCAGTTTGCCATGCTGGCCTATTCTGTTGTGCTGGCCTTGCTGGTTTAACTGATGGCTTTGCTGCGCTACACTTGCGGCTGCATTCGCCACATTGGCCGCCGACTCGGCACTGTTGCCGTTCATCGACATCATGTAATAATAAGGGCTGTACTCCACTATAGGAGGGTTGATCATGAGAAAGTTCTGGAAGTCCTGCGGATCCAAATGAAAGTTTTGCAGTGATAGATTCTGGCCGCTGGTTGCTTTTTTTCTGCTGCCGGATCCTACGCTATTGTTGATGGCTGTGTTAATCTCTGCATTCAGTGAACTGCCCAAAGAAGAGCCCATGGATTGATCGTTGATGTTTATGTCGCCTGCAGTTTTTGTTATCTCCGCCATTTGGTCAAATGCCGACTCAGGTGTTGATTTCTTGTCATGCGATCCTTCCTTCCGGCTGCCCATGTTCTGTCCAAGCAGTGATAAATCGAAATGGCTGGCGTTGCCGATTGCAGATGGAGAATCTGTTGAAAAGCCAATGTCTTTCTTATCAATGATATCGTTGCCACTTATACTGTGGCCGTTGTTGATAATGCCAATGTCACTGTTGGTCCTCGCACTGACACCCTGGACTTGAGTTCTGGTACTCCGGTCCATGCTGTCTTTATCCAATCCATGATAGTCCAGCTCCTGTTTTACTATACTGCCATATATATTGTCTGCACTTTGCAAATCACTCGATACCAACGATCCCCCGTAATCTTTATTGTTGCCGTTCTCAATGCTCGATGATGGATTCATGTAGCTATGATGACCAATCATGTAATCTGTCATTTGTTGAGCGTCGTGTTGCCCAATAGATGAATGCAAAGGTTGAGGGCTGGCTGACATTTCTTTTTTTTTCCCTTGTAAAAAAACTGGCCACAATTCCCTGTGAACTGCCCTTTAAATCAGAAACTATATAATTATGGGAGGTTGATATGTGCCCCTCGTTTGCTGCCCTTGTGATATTAATGTGCAAACTCTTCCGTATTCGTTCTGCTTTTTTTTGTGTAAACTTCTGACGCCCAATAGCCGGAGATGATCAATGCAAAATGAATGTAATAGTGTATCTGGGACAAATGAACAAAGTGCCAACAAAATGTTGATATGCACTTGAATCGAAATGCTGTAGAATGCCTTAATTGCAAATACGCAATCGAGATGAAATCATGGAAACTGTTGCTTTCTATGTGAAAAGAACGATGCAAAAAAATGATCGAATACGCAGATGCTTAAAATGCGGAAGTACGAGGAACCGCGAAGCAAAATTTGTTTTTCCCAGTGCACCCCTGGGCAAGCTACCGCCAACAATCAAATTCAGAAGAAAAGCCGTGTACCAGATGCTATCTATTATTAATCAGCAATTGCGCTAAAAGAGAAAATACGACTTTACAGCACATCTGGGCAAACACAATCCTACATTTCTATTTTTTTATTTTTGCTTTGTCTCTCTTGATCTAAGCCCATGTATTATTCATAAGGAGGCGCCCACCTATCATAACTGAACTTTCTCGGGAAATCTGGAATGGTATTTTAAAGTGATAGAGAATTCGACAGGCATTTTAATAGCCATCAACAGACATTTAATAAACTTCAACAGACATTTTAATAGACTTCGACAGACATTTCAATAGACTTCGACAGACATTTTAATAGACTAAAACAGACATTTTAATAGATTAACACAGACATTTTAATAGACCAAAACACTCAGTTTAATAAGTTGATAAATGATTGCTGGTTAAGGCACCCCTCGAAATGCAGAATGCTCTCTAATGCACAAGCACAGCTTAATTCCTTAATTCTTTTCCTGGCTCCATCCTTGTTCGTTTGCTTCCCCTCCTCTTCACTTCATTTATTCTATTTTTTCTCTTTCCATTCTTTTTTGTTCCCTGTGGATAAAGCGATAAATAAAATGTGAAAATATGGAGCACAAAGAATAAAATGAAAAAAAAAAAAAAATACAATAAAATAAAATAAAGAACGCTCGACCTCAACATGCTCTTCTCAGCATGATTCGGCCTCCGTATACATGTTATGTGACCTTTTTTCACTTGAGATTAAAGAACACTATTAAAGGATCGACCTCTCCCTATCAAAAGTGTTTTTTCTTGCCCAATCATCGTGCGATCTTCTTGCTTTTGGCATATTCAACCCACTCGGATTTCCGATCGGATATACCAGTTTTCCGATACTTTATTGGACGCTGCATCTAGATGTAGTCATTTTTGCTGCAGTTGTTCGAAAAAATTTTGCAAACAATAATAATCTTCCTGTCTTTATATACCTTTATTCCATAATTATCTATTTGGGTCCTATTAAAGGCAGCACGCATTTTAACAAACACTGCTAGATTCTGAAAAATAAGAGAGAGCGAGGTACTTTGTGCTTTTCCTATTCATGTAGTATTGCTGACTAATGACCAAACGGATATTCAAGCGGGAATGCTTAACGCAGAAAGCATGCACTTGACTTCCTTACATCACTTGTTCTTCATATTCTACAATAGTACACAGGGAAAACTAAGCATTGGCTCATTTAGCATCGTCGTAATTAACATGCAACTATTTTTTATTTTATTTATAGAACGAACGTACACCTTGACATAACAATACCCGTCAAACGTTTTCATTATACAGATTTGGCTAAAAGCATCCATATCAATGGAATCTGGTGTAATCCCACTGCTTCCATATTGGAGATTCTCGAAGCCCATCAGTCAATCCTATTTCCGTTGATATCTTTTCCTTCCCATTGTTTCTTGACGTCCCTGACGTTTATTTCATCCTCGTTCTTGAAATACACGTCACGATAGAATTTCATCTGGTTGATACTCTCAATAATGTCCTGCTTAGCAGTATGGGCACCAATCTTAGGAGGCATGAGTCTCTCCACGGTGGGATTGTGTCTCTTTGCGAATTCCATCACTGATGAAACGTCGATAATTCGATAAGTGAGATAATCCACAACACTCGGCAATTCTCTCAATAGGAACAATCTATCCACGTGAACCGAATTTCCGGCTAATATTCCCGTTCCCTTGCTCATGAACTTCTTCAAATACTCCAAAAGTTCCTTATCAACCTGCTCTTTGGTCTTATTAGAAGCAATAACTTCAGCAGTAAGCCCACTATTCCCATGATGCTGCGTGCACCACTCATCCATCTGGTCCATGGTCGACTTCGGGCAGTGTATCACTGATTCGTATCCCTCTTCATCCAGCAAATTGAGATCCTTGTCCGTTATAAGGCAACAAATCTGAATAATGTGATCATGTAAATGATCCAATCCGGTCATTTCACAGTCGATCCACACGATCGGTTTCTTTGAGTCGTAGTTTCTCACCAAATGGCTTGAATTCGACATGATTTGCGAGGCGCTGCGATATTTCTTTGTATGGTAGAGGCGTCTATCTGTTTTCTTGCTTGATTTGCTTTTTCTGAAACTTAACGTCTCGATTGAAGCTTCCTGTTTTCGAAAATTAAAACTATGAAAATTCAGTACTTGTCTAACTGGTCGTGGACCTGGTACTAGTGGTCTTCCTACACTCTTCAGCAATGCTATAGATGAAATATTCAACATTTATTGGTCCCTTCCTGATGATCTAGGGAGGGTGATAAGAGAGAAAAGAAGAGAAGCGGAAAAAATATATATGATTGAGAAACGCGAGATGAAAAATTGAAGTGAAAAAAAAAAAAAATGAAATAAATTATGGCACCTAACTGAAACATACTTCGCGCTTTCTGGACTAATATCAAGGCTATAGCTTCACATTATTCATAGTTATGTCTCATTTACGACCTGCAACAATGCATAGCTTCTTCTTGCCCAGATCTGGGTGATGCTCCTCGGGGTTTACTTCCTTTCTTTGTGCAATCGTGAGCTTTTGTTCCTTGGAATATTCCAATCTAAATCCTCTTTCCACAAGAATCTGGCTCAATCCGGCTTTCTCAAACAGATTTGTGATCTTCTCTGGTTCAAGAGTAGAATGAGCAATTCCTCTCTTTACGGCCTCCTTTCCAGAGAAAATTGCGTGCCCATCAAAATCCATAGCGAGAAACCAGCCACCCTTTTTAAGATGGGTTGCAATTCTCTTACAGAGCAATTCAAGGTCTGAAATATGGTGTAATGACATTGTGCACACTGCAATGTCGAACTTCCTATTCTTTAGCACATCTTCTTTTCCTAAAATGTCCAAAGCCTCTGCATGGACGTTAGGAAAGTCCACTCTTTTGTTATAGGCATCGACAAAATCTTCCGATAGGTCAATTCCTGTGATTCTGTAGCTTTTTTCGAGTGGGAGACTATCCAACAATGCAAGGGTCACATTGCCTGGTCCGCATGCAAAATCAAGAATTTCTAGTGGCTCTTCGCTTGTCCCCTTGTCGTCTTTGTCGAAAATGCACCATATATCTGTATTCACCTTATTTCCCAAAGCACTTGCCTCCTCTTTTGCTTTAATACTCCTGTTCTCAACACATGACTTGTTTATTTCATCAACAGTGTATGCTTCCTTGTCTGATAATGAGGCTGATTGTCCATTAGAGCCGATTGTTAAGTACTTCAAGACAGAGAGCTTACTTAAAGCTTTAAATTCCGGTAACTCAAACCTGGGCACCGCCTCCTTATTCCATGCCTTCCTATTCAATTCCTTGAAATCTTGCGTGCTATCTGCCATTTGATTGGTCGTAATATTGTGCAGGGATGAAAAGTGTTTGGATATCGCAAGAGTAGCACTAATGACAGAAAGTGTATGTGGGGAAGATATATATATACTTTAGATATAGCTGGGGTCGAAAAAATAAAATAAAGTGAAACGATAAATTGTCCACCGTCGAGGTTATCAGAGGAGCGAATTCACTCAGTTATGTACAATGATCCATCATCAGGCATTAAATTATAGAATTATGCCTCAATCAAATAAGCACACTTGTCATCTACAGTCCGCATTAGTAAGCATGGTTACCGCTTACGGTTTAATTTGCTCATTCTCGTTTCCTTGATCTTAATAAATATATTGAATAAATAAATATGAAGTGTATCCCATGCTCCTAACACCTAAATTTTCTTGCCCCAGTAAACCCATTGATCCTCCAGTGGCTTTTCCTCCAATGGCTCCCATGCTTTCCACTCCGCCATTTTTCCAGCTAGGTTATACTCATCATTGGCCTGAAGAATAAGCTCTTCGATTAATCCGCATCCAATTTGCTTTTCTATCCTCTCAATCACCTCGTTTTTTTCCACGACAGCTAATCTTGCCTTTGTCAACTCCTCCACCGATTTTCTGTATATAGACTCCTTTGGAAATTGTTCATCCAGTCTTTTTAGCGTTGCTTGGTAAAGGCTGATCAAAACAGGCCTTGGATTTGGATGTTGTAAAATTCCTGTAATACCGGTAGGATTTCCCGTTCCCGATTTGATGAGAACTTCCTGTACCTTTCTGAGAATAGGGGTAAACCTCATTCTTGCGACAATTGTTGAATATTTCAACAGTATATCTTTGTCAGGAGCTATATATGGGAATCTATGTATGCGGTGCGGACAGCCCTAAATTTATTTTGGTTCTTCTTATTTCACATTATTTCTTTTTTTTTGCTTTCGCTTCTCGCGACCAGTACTTTTATGCATATGGTTACATTTATTCTCGGGTATTGTGCATTATGCGCGCAAAAGGCAGGCCCATAAACACTTCATACAGGATTGTAGTGTACAACAACAACTTATTTCTATCACTTAAACAATTATAGCCCGTATAATTATATATATTACATTCACCGACAACTATTAATTCATTTTGCCTTGGATTTGCGAACCTTGTGGTGTCATATCTGTGCTGGTTGGACCTTTTCCGTCCGAAACACATTTTTCCGGAATTTCATCGAGGAACACGGATGTTTTCTGTAAGGAGAGATTCAAAAGATTGTTGAAAGCACTAGACGAAGTGCTGGGAAGTTGGAAGCTTGACTCTTCCTCAGTTTCATTCTGTTTTTCAGTTAATTGCTCTTTTTTGTCAGGATGTTTGTCTTCTCCTTCCTTTTCATAAAGAGTTGAAAACTCGTAATAGTGGCCTTTAGAAGGTGAAAACTGCGGTAGCCCTTGCAATGATCGCATGGCATTACGAAGATTCAATGTTGTGCTTAAAAGCCTGCTTGATAGTATCGCTTTTATCGAAGGGGCCATATAAACACTGGATCCAATGATGTAAAAGTCCGCTATTGTCTGTGTTTCGGTCTCCGAATGCCGATGCTGCTTCCTGATCACCCAAAAGTCCGGTTCTCGAACCATCGCTATCACAAACTCAACTCCTTTCATCTTTTTAAGGTCTTTCAATATCATTTCGTATGGATTAACCGTGTAATTTGCATCTGAAAACTGGTGCTGCATTTTCAAAACTTGGTTATTCGACGTTCGATCAAAAAATGGAGACTGTGCAAAGTATTCAAGTACATTATCTGTTCTTAAACCAAACGCATTCACCCATTCGGGTGATTTCCACTGTAATTCGTCCAACGGTGTATTTTCAATAGATGACATGTTCAATGTATGCAATTATTAAAGTTGTAAAGCCTAAAGGATCCCTATATACAAGCCTTAGTGTCTAGTTCGGTTTTTTCGTACCGTTTACTATGCCTTCGTAGTGACCTTGTTGGGAAAGTACTAGATGCTTGTCTCACTGCTCTGCATAAATAAGATGAAAGAGTACGAGAAAAAAAAAAAAAAAAAAAGCATTACGGAGAAAAAGCTCACTCGACTTAAAATCAATAAAACAGAGCTTTTCATGATATATTTATATCTTTACTTGTACAGTCAGTAATTTATTCATACAGACCGCCAGTATAATGTTTGTGCGCTCGTTTACAAGATTATCCATAAGGCGATTGGCTACGGCAGCTCCAAAAGCAGAAGCTGGTGCTAGTGCATCTGGATCAAAAGCTGTGGAGGAAAAAGCAGCAAGTGAAATACAGAAAAAGAAAGCACATAAGGCAAAAAGAGTTTTAAACATTCCAAAGTCTTCAAAGGAGGTGCCAGATGTTAACACGTTTTTAAAGAAAATTGGACGTGGAGCAACCGAGAATGCGGAAACATTTGAAAACGACTGGAAGAAGTTTTTCACTATGAACTCTAGGAAAATGAAAGAGGAAGGAATCGACACAAAGCTGAGGAGATACATACTGGATTGGAGGGAGAAGTATGCACAGGGGATACCCTTGGACGAGATAAAGCTGCCTGTGAAAAAGCATGGGGGTGAAAGAAGAAAGAGGATTTATGCTGCAGAGAAAAAAGTCAAAGAGAGAATAGCAGCGGCTCAGTTAAGGAAGGCATACAGGAAAAAGGCCAACGTGGAGCGTATTCAGAAGCTCAAGTGGGAAAAACTGCATTCGCAGAGAAAATAGATGTCCGGAGAGAGAAATTGGGGACATGAATAAAACGTGTACATATACAACATATTTAAGTGCGCCTGTTTCAATAAATGAACAGTTAGACAAATGTATTTTTTTCATTTGTAGTACTTGAAGTGAGTCAATCAGCTAGGCATGAAATGAGTTGTGCCGGGTTGTGACAAGTTCTTTGCCATTTGACAGTAAACGTGTCTCTATATAAATCTAGCATTAATCATCTCTCACTATTTCATCCTCGGGATCAGCCTCCTCCTTTGGCTTGTACTCCTTTAGGAATTTCTCCAGCTCCTCGTGAAGCCACGTTGCCTCTTTCTGCATCACCTCCATTGGCCGTGGATGGCGATCCATGTCAGCTGCTATAACTCTCTCTTTGCATACTTTTTTAAAGAAACCGTTCAAGTTGGCTTCGTTTTGCTCTAATAAGTCATAGATATGATCTCCGTAACCATCTTTAAGATACCGAGGAATGATATGGCAGTGCACGTGTGGTACAGACTGCCCAGCAGCAATTCCATCCTGCATTGCTATGTTAAGAGAGTCTGCTTTGTATATTTTCTCTATGAACGCATGTATCAGCTGGACTGTGGCCATAAAATCGACCGATTCTTTCACAGTGAGCATTTTTAAACGCGGCACACGTCTATATGGAACCACTAGCACGTGGCCGGGAACAATTGGCTTCAAGTTCACTAGTGCATAAGTGTATTTACCCCTATAAAACACCTGGGGAGTAACTGGAAACTTATAAAAGAAGATTTTTGAAGGTGCTGCGGCCATATCCTGTTGCGTAGACATTAAGATGATTGCGAATGTTTTATTTATTTTATTGATTGTGGTGTGGTGGTTGTAGTTGAATGAAGATAACTGGTTTGGAAATAAAGTTGGAGATGGAAGAAAGATGTACAGTGGTGTCAGATAAAATAAATAATACTGGTCTGAAAAAAAAAATAAAAAGGACGGGAAATAAAAAATTGAAGAGAGAGGATTTACTTCAATCTTAATCCACAGCTATTAAATAGAAGCCCAAAGACAATTTTAAAAGTTTAACTCTGATTCTTGAATACGTACAATGTATCTTCCTCTATAAACCATAGACTCAGTTTGGAGTGCTTAGAAACTCTAAAAGCCGATCGGTTTTCATTTTTTGATGTTTTAACATTGACATTTGTAGTAGCAAGAGATCAAACCGATACCTCAAGTCATTTCCTAATTTTTATTCATTAATAAAATATAATTGTCCATATCTTCATTTATTATCCAATACCTCAAATAAAAAGGTTCTTTTCCTACCTTATCGGGAATTCTCTTCTTTCGGCGCCTAAACAGTCTTAGTTAGGGAGACAATGCAATTCATTTCAGAATAGCATTCGATCCACTTTTCCTTATTTCGAGTCATTTCTATTTCGTCTAGCATACTTGGCTATATATCCTTAAATCATCATTACACAACATTATTGTCCTTTTAATACTTTGTTGGTCACATGACTTGTTATAAGAATCCCGCTTTTCTGACTTTTGCAATTCGCGATTCAAGAAATATAGAGAGGCCGTTGAGAAGGAAATAGTGATGGAAAGGAAGCGCATAGAAAAATAAATAAATAAATAAAAAAAGTGCGAATGTGAATAAATTAAATCAAATAATCAGGAAAAGGAAAACATTACCGATAATTATTATGTGACGTGCCTCTCAAGCACAGACAGATCCTTCTTTTCTCCCCTAGAAACATTTTTCACGATCAGTTTTCTATACCAAAGAAACAAATTTTAATTAATTCGAATATTATAAAAGTTAGCCAAGAGTCTTCGGATGTCAAGCAGCGTTTTGACGGACCATTATAAAGTGTTAGGGGTAAGTCCTAATGCCAGCTCCGGAGAAATAAAGAAGGCGTTTCGAAAGCTGGCTTTAAAGTACCATCCAGACAAAAACAAGACAAAGGAGGCTGAGGAGAGGTTTAAGGAGATCAATGACAGCTACAGGGTGCTTTCGAATCCTGGCGAAAAGGCCAAATATGATTCTTTAAGGCCATACTCAGCATTTGGAAATATGGGCACACGATATCCCACTTCGAATGGATATTCATCATATTCTGCATATTCAAATGGATATGGGGCAGGCTATAATCCTGCTGGTGATGAATATGCGAAAACAGCAGGCCGGCAATACGAGCGAGCAAGAAAACAGTATGAGGAGTTCAAAAATAGACAAAGAGAGCAGCAAAAGGCACGGGAAGAGGCAGAAAGAGTGCGGCAGGCGAAAATGGAAAAAGATGCCTGGGAGAGGGTGTTCAACGAGAGAAGAAGGCGGCAAAATAGTCGATATGGAGTGTTTACTGGCGATGATTGGGATAGTTTCGGCAACCGGTTTCATTACAGCTTTTTTGATGATTTTATGAACCCAATGGGCCGGAGTAGGCAGAAAAGGCCACCAAACTCGGAGCAATGGCAGCAGGATGCAAAGGAAAATGAAAGAAAGGCAAAGGAGGAAAGTGAAAGAAGGGAAAACGAGAAAAGACGCCAGCAGGCATTGGATGAAAAGTTGAAAAAGATGAAAGAGCAAAGGGAAAAGGAGCAGGAGAACCCAAAGCCGGATCTGCATAGCACAAATGATCACAACTGGAGCAAGTCGCACACTTCATATTCGTTTAAAGCCCACGAAAGGACATACATGGGGCATGCACCGGATATTAAGGTGGAGCATAAAGCGCAAGAAGAAGCATCACAGGGCAAGAATAAAATAAAGGTGGAAGTGAGTTCAAGCGATGGCAAACAGAACAGGCAAGAGGATGTGTACGAAAACAGTTCAGCTTCTACAGAAAATAACAGACATTATGATGAGGATCATACTGAAGATAAAAGAGCAAGTGGTGATGATAATGAAAGCGAGGAGCCAGATATTGGAGACAGCGAGAGTGAAATCGATGAAGATTTAGGTGCATCTGGTGTTGATGACATGGATGAGAATGAGGAAGATGAACAAACCCAAGAAACTGAAAATCCGTTTGTTGCCCCACCTTTCGACATGCAAAATTCCAGGGCCGACTTGAACAATGGAACCGAAACGGACCCGATAGTTCTTGATGGGGGTTCGGAGGATGACCCAATAGTTCTAGAAGAGTCTACAACTGAAACAAGTGGAGAAAGATCAAAAGAGGTAACTGATGATGACGAAACGGGTAAGCAAACAAGGTCGCCAAGCCCGTCGAAGAGGCGCAAAAACATGTATAACATCCTAAACAGAAATAAGCCGAGATTATGGCACAATCCACATACAGATAATGAGTATTTTGGCAACGGCAAAGAAAAAGAAGAAGCAAATGGTGAAGACGGACCGAGGGAGTTTCCGGGTCGATCGACGTCTCCCAAGAGACGACATTTGAATGAAGTCAAAACGCCGAAAGCGGGAAATGTTCCGTTTTCGTTTACTGCAGATAAGCATCTTAAAAAGCAGGCGGATGAGCGGAAGCAGTCTCCATTTAAGTTTGATGTCCGTAACGTGCCGCCGTTTACCGAAACAAACGGCAATTTCAACATGTCATCTTTGGGTAAAGAGCTTGATGAGGAGATGAAGAAGCCAGGAAAGAGAAGAAGAGTAAATAGTGGCAATCGTGTTGTTGAAAACATGGAAGATGGCATGAATGATGAAAGAGATTACGTTGATGGCCAGCCTAAGTTGAAGAAGAAGGCTACAGTAAACCTTGACTCAGCCGAAATACCGATTCATGAACCAGTAAATGGATCATTACCAAGAAGACAACCTGCTCCTCCTCTTTCATCTAAAGATCTTGGATTTGATCAGCCCGTTTTGCGGGAGATTGACCTGCTCAGGCCAAAGATACCTGTTGATGGTACGTGGGAATCTAAGCAGCAAACGCTCAACTATATTACACGTGTTGAAAATTTTAACGCTGCAGTTTGTGCATATTTCGCCAAACGAGCACAATTGAACCAAACTTACATGGGGAGGATCATTTCTGAGCCACAAAGCATGCAGGCATACTTGAGGGGATTGGAGGTTGATAATGAGTTGCGGAAAGGCTGGGGTTATGTTGCAGAATGCTGTATGTCGGTATGCAAGCAGGTGCTTAAATAGATATAGAATGTAAAATACTGAGGTTGACGATAAGGTTCGAACCGCGGTGGGGGAGGAAAAAAAATACATAAATGATGAAAATAAAAAAAATAGGGAAAATATTCAAAATAAGGAAAATGAGACAGAAAAATGATGTAGTTGGTAAATTTGGTTCGTGTCTTATTTCTGAAGAGATGGTTTGAAACCTTCGATTTTCTCCACTTAGTCTTTTTATTTGCCACAAGCAGTATCTAAATTATTACATATAGTTACTACCGGTATCGCCACTCTTTACAATATGGTTGAACCGCGACCTGAAGTCAAAAGTGCCAGCAACAATTCTAAAGCTAAATCGGATTCAAGTCAAGATAAGAAATCCGAAGATGTGCCTAGAGATGTGCGACTTTTGCGACTCATATTTGCAACACAGGGAATCCAGAATTATGAAGATCACGTCCCACTCCAGCTGATGGATTTTGCCTATAGATACACATCAGAAATACTTAAAGATGCAGTTATATATAATGACCATGCACATCCCAATATTTCAAACGCAGGAAATGCGGGAGTTCATCACACACAGCTGAGTAACGAAGATGTGCGGCTAGCTATAGCAGCAAGAACAAATTACCAATTCCAGCCTGTTCCTCCTAAGAAAATGTTGATGAAGCTAGCAGCAGAAAGAAATCAAAAGCCTCTTCCTCCGGTAATGCCTATGTGGGGTATTCGCCTTCCCCCAGAGAAGTATTGTCTAACTGCTAAGGACTGGAGGCTTGATGAGGAAGATTCTGATTCAGGCGTAAGTTCAGTCTTTTCTGTATTATTTGCATTTTCTCTCATTGCCAGTTATACTAACAACTCTACTTTTTATAGGACACTAAACGCCAGAGAAAAGGTGGTGAGTCACACTGAATTGGTTTGAGGGATCGTTCCCCGTTGCATATATGGATTTGCTTTGTATCTGTTTGTTTTGTACATTAATGAGTATATCATAGTTAACTGTTAGGTGTACGGATGTACGCTTGCGTTGTTTTGTAATTTCGTCTCATCCCCTTATTTTTTTTTGTTTTTCCCGCGCTAATATTTCTCGATCTGTGGTTGACCCTTTCTCATTCGTGTCCTCACTACTAAATAAGGATGCTCTGTTAATAATAAAGACGTAATCATAGAAATTTTGCAACTTTGAAGAATCAATTAACTTCAGAATGACGAGTGTTACGCAAGGTTCGATTCCCGAGTAAGTGAGCGGCTGTATTTTGGTGTTTTGGTGATGATTAAAGGTACACGTGATAAGGATGCAAACTTGGTGAGGAGCGTCAAACAGATTAGGCAATAAATATGATCAGCATTTAAAATTAAACGATCAGAACAGAACAGTGCGAATGTCAAATGATGGTGATTTAAAGCTTACGTGCAACATTGGCACCAGTATAATTGCGTATTGAAATAGTGCTAAGTGGTCAATTACTAACAAGTTGAATACTAGAGTTGTGGAAAAAACAATTGGGGAGTCGCTTGAGCAGAGAACAGCCATTCTGGGAAATATCTCCGACTTGGGGCCTCCGGATATGGTGCATTTGGCGAAAATGGTGTCTAATTCGTCGACAAAGAAACCAACCACTGGAACTTTCTTCTATTACACGGGTACGGATGTATCAAACTCAGCCACCATCGCAGCACTATTACACTCAATTGCAGATATAATTGATGAGAAGCCGCAGCTATGGTTTGGTAAGCACAAATCCTGGAAAGTCTGTGAAGCTACATACTGCACGTACGATGCATTTTCAGAAATTGATGCTCGTGTAAAGGTGAATTTCCCAGGAGGTGTTGAACTTAGAGTTTTAGACAGTGAGGGAAACGAGATAGCCTCAACGGACAGGTTATGGCTAGAAATATACGTTTGTGCGATTGTGCGGGCTTTGATAACGGCTGATAATGATTCATCTGACTTCAGTTCTGTAGTTGAGATCCGAAAAGTGAACCCATTGCTCACAAAGGATCAAACGAAGTTGTTTTTTGAAGGTTTTGAAAAGCTGTTCTTTGAAGGAACAAAGCTTGGGTGCTCAGAAAAGCTTCAGGTTGCCACAAATGGAAATAATAACTTGGTGGATGCATTTTTGGCATGTGTAGGACTCACTGGAGAGTTTGATGAGGCAATTGCAATAATCCAGCGTCTTCGGAGCATAGACCCGTCGATCGGCTTTCTCGAGGCAAAGATCAATCTTATGGCGGATGAGGAAGTGCGGGCAGTTAAGATAATGCACGATATAGTAGATGCAAATCCGTTGGATGGGGAAGCACTTTCTTTACAGGCTGAGTTTTGCATCGAGAAGAAAAGACTTGATTTGGCTCTTCCACTTGCAACAAAAGCCATGAACTCTGCCCCATGGTACTTTAAGCCATGGTCGTTACTTGTGAAGACTTATATAAGGACTGGGGAGTACGAAAAAGCGTTGTTGACACTTAATTCATGTCCTATGGTGACACACAAAGACAAATACATCCTCAAGAGAATCAACAATCCAAAGCCTGAGGACATGCACCTACCTTTACCTGTGGATGTGACACTTGACAAAGTTTCCACATTGAACTCTGTAGATGTTGCAATTGAGCACAACAGGGTTGATCCAACGCTCATGGGTCTTCCTGCAGCCAGTCTTAAATCAACATTTGCTGAGGCATACAATCTTTTGACGGAGATAGTGCACAAAACTGGCTGGGAGATGCTTCTCAAGTACAGAACACACGTTTTTGTGATGGAAGGAGAATTTAAGGGTGCAAAAGGTGAGGAAAAGACAGATAAGCCGGATGGAGTAGAGGGCATCAAGAAAATTGATAAGTTGAACAGCTCAACAGAAAACTACAAACGTAAGGCGCTTCCAGAGACACCGGAGTCGCCACAATCGGAAAAATCGGAAAAATCAGATTATAAAAACAAGCAGCTCTGTGAGAGGTGGTTGGACAATTTGTTCATGCTTCTATACGATGATTTACGGGTTTACACGATGTACAAGGCGGAAAAAATGCACTTTGAGGCGCAAAAAGTGGAAATGAAGAAAACAACGTTGGAGTGGGAGCTAACTGGACTTGTTGCTCAGAGATTGGGCCACAAAGAAGAAGCTGCAAGTTGTTTTAAGAGAGGACTCGATACCAGATTTTCTCCAAGATGCACATCGCAACTTTTGAAGTACTATCTGGAGCATCACAGCAGTGTGGAGCATGCTAGCAAGAATGAGCCTGCTAACGATCTTCACGATAAGATTCTTGAGCTTACTGTTAACCTACTTGTGTGGAATCACAGGTGGTACTGTGGTTTTTCACCTGAGCTAATTCTGTCATTGAAAGATCTTGTGAATGAAGTTGGCCGAGTGAAGATTGAGAGTGAGGTGAAGGTCCAGTTTGATGATAAGAATACTGGTATATACGACTTGGTTTTGGACAACCTAAGCTTTTTGGACACCTACGGCCTGATTGAAAAAGAAGAGTGAAGATGGGTTTTATGACAGAGTTTCGTGTTGTTTGAAATTGGGATGGAAATATAGAGATGACGAGTTTTGATTAGATAGACTTGTGTATTTGTTTTAATTGAAGCTTTTTGGTGCCTTCCGATATATGTTAAAATGAGCTGAAGTGTTGAGAGATAAAAAATGGAAATTGTAATTGCAAAGAGTGTTTTAATTAATTTGGAGGAGTTGAGTTTTGGATTTGGAGGAGATAATTTTTGGATTTAGAGAAGATAATCTTAGAGTGCTTACTACTATTTTTTCGCCGTTTAGTGTATTTCACTTGTTTATTACTGTTTGTATTTATATGATTAAATAGGACCAACTTTTTCAAAGAGACGTAATTCAAAAGAAAATAGCAAGTTGAAATACCAAATTAAGTCCTTAGTAGCAGAGATGGCTGAATAATAACCATAATAATACCAAATACTTCCTGTCTGTTTGACTAAGGGATTCACATCCGTGCACCATTATCCCATGCCTGGGAGTAGGGTAAATGCGATGTACGTGAATGTAGAAATGTGTTGAAGTACCTGTACTAGTGAAATTTTGACATTGTGCCTGTTCTTACTCCATCAGTGTCAGCCATTTGTGGACAGAAGTCTGAAATTCGACGATTTTCGACGATTTCAAGCACAGTAATATTTTTCAGACGCTACTTTTTAGGCTTTGGGCATATACTTATTTTTTCGGATCGCGATGTTCTCCAGATATTTTTTTTGAGGTGCGAGGCACTTTTCGCTTTGAGTCCAGCACTATACGTGTCTCAAAGTCAGAGATATAATTGGCAACGAATTACAACAGAGGGCAGAGGAACATCGAGTTATTTGCAATGGTAAGCAGCAAAGTGGATGTGATGGTTGGAGGTGGTTTTCAGTGCTGAAATACTAACAAAAACTGGCATTCTGGTTTGATTCAGGTGACTATATCAAATGCACACGAAGGTCTAATCCATGATGCAGTGCTAGATTACTATGGGAAAAGGCTTGCGACGTGTTCATCAGACAAGACAATCAAGATATTCGAGGTGGATGGAGATGACTACAAGCTCGTGGAGACGTTAAAAGGGCACGAAGGACCTGTTTGGCAACTTTCTTGGGCACATCCAAAATTCGGCGTTGTTCTTGCCTCTTGTTCATATGATGGCAAAGTGCTGATTTGGAAGGAGGAAAAGGGCATCTGGAAGAATATTGCCGAGCACAGCGTGCACCAGGCGTCGGTCAACAGCATATCCTGGGCTCCAAGTGAGTATGGAGCACTATTATTGTGCACATCTTCAGATGGCCAGTGTTCAGTGGTCGAATTTGAGGCTGATGGCAACCAGAAGACTGTTGTGTGGCGTGCAGACGCCGTGGGCGTGAATGCCGGAACGTGGGCTCCGCCACAGAGGGATAATGCGAAGGAAAAACGCGTTGTTACGGGTGGATGCGACAACTTAGTCAAGATTTGGAGGTTCGACACGCAGAAAAACACATATGTGCAGGAGGAGGAGCTCAAGGGGCACACGGACTGGGTGAGGGACGTGGCCTGGTCGCAGTGCTTGCTCTCGAAGTTCTATATTGCGTCTGCATCGCAGGATAGGACTGTTATTATATGGACTAAGGATGTGGCCAATGCGAATGCCACGTGGAGAAAGCAGCTCCTTAGAAGTGACAAGTTCCCAGACGTGTGCTGGAGGGTTTCGTGGTCGATGAGCGGAAATGTGTTGGCCGTTTCTGGAGGTGACAACAAGGTTACTTTATGGAAAGAGAACTTGAACGGGGACTGGGAGCAGGTTGGCGAAGTTGATCAGTGAGGATATTAATGTGTAGAATAGGCAGCTAGAAATGGGTGTGTAATTGAAGAGATGTGGATTAGAGTGATGTAGTGTGAATTAATGATATTATACTGAGGAAGTGTGTATTAAGATAGTAGATTGAAGAGATGTGTATTAAGATAGTAAATTGAGGAAGTGTGTATTAAGATAGTAGATTGAAGAAATGTGTATTAAGATACTACATTGAAGAAATGTGGATTAATGATGTTTATTAAAGAGATGTGGATTAAAGATTTTGATTGAAGAGATGTAGTGTACGATTAAGATACTAGATTGAAGAAATATGGATCAAAGAGATGTAGGGTGGAATTAAAGATACTGAAATTAAGACTGTGCGGACTTATATCCTGATTGATTTTTGGCATAATGTCGTGAGTGGATCTGGGCAGTTTGGGATAATTAGATGGGAGACTGGCTTTGCAGAGATGCCTGTTATTTTTTGGATTTAATATAGTGTTGAAAGGTTATAATTTGCAGGCTTTTGTGCGTATGCTTTCGTGAAACTTAGATTACCAACATGGAGTGTTTTTAACGTTAAAGTATTGATATTAGTCTTCTCAAGTATTTCCGAAACTATTCTTGATATTAAAATTCAGAAGTGTGTTGATAGTCACTAAGTAATGTGTGGTTGGAGCATGCTTAAATACCGAAGGATATTATAGTTTTAGATAGGGCTCTGCTATTACACAATAGCACAACAGATACGTCAAATATCTATTTAAATAGTGCATATGAATTGATGACACAGTATATGGTACATCAACTAGTCACACGATGCATCAGAAACATAAGTGTACGTGAAGTAGCAGCATTAAATAACAAAGTGAGCAAGTCGCACTAGTAATACATTATGGATTAGGTAAAAACAACTAATAAAGTGAATGCGAATGGAAGCCAATCATACTCCTCCCTTTATAAGATCATATATACAGTATTTGGTAAAATATGTATAATTCATGATAATTGGTAAGTGGTACAATGCACACTTCATGAAGTAACTAATGAGTCCCTTAAAAGGTAGTAGATATTATGGTTTAAGTAACCGCTTCATACATTAAAATTGGGAATAAAGACCAATACGGTATGCAGATTGTATTAACTAATGAATTGTACTGACAGTTCTGAATGTAATAAATATTGGGAGCAACAGTAAATACTAAATGCAATATGTGCAAGAATATTGGGTGAATGGTAAATAGGGTTATTAAGTGATAAGTACCGAATGCCATATTAGGCATTCCGAATAGGTGTACTGATTAAATGGGTAATCACTAACGAGTTATTGCACCATATATGAACAAATGAGTACTAACCAAAGTATAAATTAAATGAGTAGTAACAGACATATGAATTAAGTGAGTGGTGCTAAATAATTAGTAAGTACTAAGGTAGAGTTTAGTAAATGGTAATAGAACACATCAGCGCGTATTAAATGAGTGTTGATATAATAAGGTTTATTAGGTTCAATAGCATTAAGCATTGATTATTTAATAATTATAATGCCTGAATGATGAGTTGTAGATAGTAATTTAGATTACTTACAAAACATTAAAAGTATGCCTAGATGGATTTATTAAGTATACACATCACTACAAGGGGATGACCATGAAGTTGAATTGGAAAGCAGGGGGGTTAGGATTTTGGTTAGGATTTTGGTTAGGATTTTGGTTAGGATTTTGGTTAGGATTTTGGTTTCCATTTTCGTTCCCATCTCCATCTCCATTTTCCCCATTTCTCCGCCTCTGTGCCCTCCAGCGAGCAACTATAGTAAACGTGATGAAGGCCAAAAAAATTCCTGAAAATATAAGATCCTCTTTTCCAACAACGTCCTCATCCCCCAGCTGGTCACCCAAATTTTCGCCCACGTTCGCGGCCAACTCGCCCCCCAAATTCTCACCGAGATTTTCTCGCACCTCGCCTCCCCGCAGAGCCCCGTCGACCCCCACGTTTATTTCGGAAAAGGGCACCTGGTGCTGCCGGAGCCGTCGGTACAAGCCCAGCAGCTCGTGCCAGGTGCGCCGCGGGAGGCCCTCCTGCTCCTGCGAGGAGCCCGAGCTGACACCCGTGAACCGGAACCACCACAGCTTAAGCCGAAGTCGGAAAAGGGCCAGCTGCACGGGGAGGTACGCATCGGGCAAAAGACGGAGTGCCTTGTCGTAATATCTCTTGGCGAGGTACAAGTCGAGGGGAACTCCGAGTCCGGACTCGTATGCGAGCCCGAGATTGTACGAGGCCTGGTGCGATCCCTTTCCGGCGGCCTCCCGGTAGAGGCTGACTGCGCGGTCCGGGCTAGCGGAAACGTTGCCCGACGAGGCGCGCAGGCCGCGGGCGTGCAGGTCGCCGAGGAAAACCAGCGAGTCCAGGTTACCCTGGCGCGCAGACTCCCCGTAGAGATCCGCAGCCGCCAGGAACCGGCCCGGGGGCACATCGGGCGGCGTGTCGAGGTGCGCCGTCGATGGGTACAGCATGTACGCGACGGAGGCCTGCGCGCTCTCGAATCCCTCCTCGGCCGCTTGCCCGTACGCCATCAGCGCACCCGTGTTGTCGCCGTGCGTGATTGCGCGGAACGCCCAGCGCAGGTCCGTCACGAGCGCCTCCGCCGACTCACAGAACCGCTTCGCGTAGCGGAGGGCCAGCGCCGCATCTACCCCTGGCGCATTGCCCGATTCGTACGCATCCACCACGGCCCATAGCGCAGGGAGGTACCCCTGGTAGCCGGCGAGCGTCATGAGGCGCCAGCCCGCCACAGGGTCGCCGCCCCGTGCTAAAAGCCGCCCCCACTGGTACTCGATCGCAGGGGTTGCTGCGCCGGCCGCAAACGCCTGGTAGATCTTCCCAGCCCGTACCACGTCGGCACCGGTTTCGGACATCCCGAGCCCGTACTGGTACAGAAGGCCGAGATCGGCCCCGACCGCTGCATCCCGCCGCCCGCACAACGCCCACGCCGTCCGTAGCCACTTCCGTGCCCGCACGAAGTCCTGGCTCACGCCCTCCCCGCGCAGAAGCATGTGGCCCACCGCATAGGTGCATTTCCAGGCCACCTCGATTTCCGGGCCGCCTTCCGCGGGCTGCCCACCCATCACGTACCGCACTAGCGGTAACTCAAGACTCTCCCGCGCGCACTCCTTCGCATTTTCAAATGCCCGCGTGTAGTTTCTCGGCCGCGAAAGCATCCCACCCTTGTAGTAGCTCCGGTACCGGCTGTACAACTCGCTGACCCGCTGCATTTTCGGGTCGTCCTCGCCATCCGCGAAAAATTCAAACCCACTTCCTGCATATCCAATTCCTGCTGCTGCCTGTTGCTGCTCTTGTTGTTGCCCACTGTACATCCCTGCACCGCTTTCTGTGCCCATCGCGGCAGGTTTTGGATTCGCCTCGCTTGCCCACTTGCCGTACATGCCATCACTAAAATCGCTCAAGTGCATCGCAAAACTTTCCGTATTTGGTGCGAGCACCCAGTCGTCATATGCGTTTTGGAGGTTGATGTTTTTATTTATTTTAGAATGCAATTCGTCAGTGTCTGTATTTATGTATTTATTTTCTTTCTTCTTATTCTCGTTAATTGTATTCTTTGTATCTTCATTGATGCTATCTTCATTCTTCATTCCATTCTTCATCTCTTCATTCTTTATCTCATTCTTTATCTCATTCTTTATCTTTTCATTCCCCATCTCATTCTTCATCTCCTCATTCGCCATTTCATTCTTCACCTCTTCACTATTTTTCTTTTTCTTCTCTCTCCCCACACCCCGCAAAATATCATAGCTCCATCGGGCAACACGCGAATAGTAATAAAACGCCATTCCCTCATCTTTCTTCACCGACTTACCGCTAAAGTACCGATATCCCAAACACATAGCTGCACGTATATCTCCCTCATCTGCTGCAATATTGTAGTGTAACAAAGCCTTGCCCTGCTCAACCGGAAGCTCTCCAAACAACCCTGTTGAGTAAACAAAGCCGAGAAGATAGTGGGCATGCGAAATTTTAGCATTTGCCTCTTCATCAACACCCAAAGCGTGTTTTGTAGCTTTTTCGAGGTAGTGGACCGCCTTCTTTGGCACCTGCGGAACAGAAAGGTTCCCGTATAGGTATATTTCGCCGAGTGCAGACGAGCACTCGAGGGATTGCATGTCATCAGAGGCATCCGCACACCTCTCAAGGCTTAAAAGTGCTGTTTTTTTCGCCTCACTCAACATTTCATACTGCCTTTGCCTCTTCCGCTCAATGTACCCTGGGAAATAGTCCACAGTAAATGCAATGTGAAGCTTGCGGGACTCCGGGGACGTCATATTGCCGTTTCGCCGAGCTTCTTCCTGCTCTGTTTCATTATAAAGTGTTGCTAGTGATTTGTCAAATGTCCAATGTGCATAAGTGGTGTTTGTCCCTGCATCTGCATCAATTGCAATTGCATTCTGTGCGTCTTCTGGAATCTTCTCCGCACCAAGAGTCTGCCCGTAACAAATGCACAATGCACATATCACGAGGCTTAATGTCTTCATGAAAAATGCACTTTGTATACTTGTCAGTTGAAGTCTATAGTGTATGATGTCTGCAGTAATTCAAAGAAAAAAAGAGAAAAAAGAATAATGTCAAGTCTAGCCGGCTCTAATGCTACCTATGTACAAAGTTTCCTCGCGATTCAAAGTTGGGGATAAGATGAAGCAGACTTGAGTATGTATGTGTGACAAGTTGATCATATGGCCAGATAACACCGTATCAATAAAAAAGCGGAAGTAAAATAAAATGGATGAAATAAAAAAATAAAAAAWWAAAAAAATCAAGAAATAGAAAAATAAAAAAATCAAGAAATAAATGAGATGACAATAAGACAAACGAGACTACTTGGAACGCTGATTCAATCATTTTTCAACCAATTATCTTTCCCCAAGCATCCTTCAACTAATGCATACCAACATCCTTAACTTCAAACTCCAACATGGCCACTAGATACTTCTGCTCCTGCAGAGAACCGCATCTCCATCCTAAGGCTTCCACTAACTGGCAAGGTCTCATTCCAGACAGTGTACGCGATGATTTAACATTCCACAAACTCGAAGAACTTCATTACTGCCCAACATGCCATCAATTGAGATGCCCCCTTTGCACCGAGACCGAAATTGCATACAAATACTGTCCGCATTGCCTCCGTCAGATGCCAAAAAAAAGTACATACTGTGAAAAGAGCTGCTTTCGATGCCCAGTCGAGAATTGCGGAGGATATATGAACGTGAGCTCCGAATCAGTCAGATCAGAAGATGACGTGAAGCAGTTTCTTGGCAAGCGGTTTCTTTTCACATGCCACATCTGCCACTGGACTTACACCACCAAACTCATCACGGCCCCTCAGTCGGTCGCGTCGATCGTCCACTCGATTTGCGTCGATGGGCGCGCCGCCTCCAGTCGCTTTGCACATTTGAAAAATTACTGCAGGGACAAAATCCGCTACGAGAAGCAACTTGGTCACTACGGCAAGCACAAACAGCTGGAATCGCCACAAAAGCCTCGGCCTCCGTCCATTATACCCGATGAGACAATGTCCGATTCCTCAAGTTTTCAAAATTCCTCGTCGCTCGTTCCCCTGACACAGCCTTTGTGTTGCAGGTACAAAACAAGATGTAAATCATGCCGGAATCCCCTAGATGTGCCTTCGGACAAGCCGTTTTCGGGAAAATGTACACAGACGGCATGTGCCATCGACTGCATTCCCAGAATTGTGCCTTCAAGGCCATCAAACGTCCATGCTGAGGGCTTTTGGGTGTACGGAAGAACAGTTACCGTTCTCATCAACGTGCTAAACAGCTACCGGAACCCAATAAATGTGACGATATCCACAATCAGCGATCTTGACTCGTTCAACACCAACAAGGTGCACTTTCACCTCCCGTGTCGCGAGTTTAAAGTGGATTGCATCGATGAAAATTCCAATATGAAGCATTTGAGCGATTACGTGAGGACAATCCCAACTTCGCTACTTACGAACTTTTCCTACGTGTCAAGAGTCGAACTAACTAACCGGCCTTTGGAAAGTCTCGAGGCACTTACGCCTGAAGAAACGGGTGATGTGTTTAGGAGCAAAAATGGCGTCGCTCGACCCGTCGATAGTGGTGTAAGCTGGTGTACGGTTGCGGCTGAGGTCACCGTTGAAAGAGGTGCAGGAAATTCAGAGGATAGTGTAGTATACATTCCATTGTTTATGGCAGTGGAGTCCGATGATGGCCAGAGAATCAGCTATTGGGTGAAATTGGAATTACCGAAAAGGGGCAGGTAATGGGGTGGAGGGTTAGTTACAGCATTAATGAGCATGAGGCACGAGGGAGAAAAAGAGCAACGCGAAAAAAAAAAAAAAAATTGAAATTTAAATGAAATAAATAGCATGAGAAGTGGATAGTTTCTGATCTTAACATATCAATGAGGGTCTGAATACAAGTCCTTGGGTGGGATTATGACCGAAAAGAAAGAAAACAGAATTGAACCAGCAACAATTGGCCGCTTGTTTCAGGCGGTGGCATTTCCAGACCCGGATAACACGAGAATCACGAAAAAAACACTAGACATGGTTTCGGAGTACATAGAGCTGTTTACAGAAGAGGCAATTACGAGAGCTAATCAATGCCGAATAGAGCAGGAACAGCAGGTGGCGAGGAACTATGAAGTGGAGGCTGGTGAGGAGAAAAAGGTACAAGATGGAGGAGTGATAGATTCGAGGCATTTAGAGGCGATTGCAGGATTGTTGGTTTTGGACTTCTAAGCATTTCTGGAAATGCGAATTTGCATATAGCATGAAGGTTGAATAATGGATTGGGTGGCTCAAGATATAGAATAGCATTATAGCACCAAGATGATTGGATAAAATGGTCGGGAATAAACATCCGCTGGAAATAAATATATAAATACTGGAAATACTAGATGTCATAGGTACGTAACTAGAGGTACTGAAATGCTAGATACCATAATAGAAGTACAGAAATACTGGAAACCATAAGTATGCAGATCTGTAAATTATAAAGGCGGTGTATAATTTCCGTACATGCCGAGTACTGTGAAGCAAATAGTTTAGGATAAGTAAGTATTTGGGCTGTGCATGCAATGCTGTAGCAAGTATTTGGACTAATGCAATACTATCGTAAGCATTGTAGGATGTGAATACAAATGTAGTAGTAAATCAGGATGTATATTTGATGGGTATGTGTAAATAAGTAGATGTCTCGTGGGGTAATTCAGTAGTTAAGGCAGGAAATAGGGAGCCGCTTTAAGCGGTAATGATGTAGACAACTACATCTTTAAACAGTGAATAAAGTAGATAGGTAATTATTTTACGCAATAATATCAAGTAAAAAGGTAGCAACCTTAACAACCACATGTTCAAACCTTGAATACAGTGGTGTTGAAGCCACTATTTCGGTATGAATAGGTCTTCAGGCAATAGTGCAGTTATAAGTAATTGCTTTAACTAGTAAGGAGAAACCAATTACATCTTTAGAAGTACATAGTAGAACTTGTGAAGTATGCAGGTGGCGCATCTTTAGTTCCGATTTTAGGAGTATATGAAGTACCTAAAGAGTATCACCGAAATGCGTAGTACATCTTTAGAAATTCTTTAAAAATGCTTTAGAAATGACTTAGAAATGTCAGAACCGTCAGAAATATCTCAGAAATGGCTTGGAAATGCCCTAAAACACACAAAGTACCTTATGGAATACACAGAAGTACCCTAAACAGCATGAATACAACAAGTAATTAACAAAGCCGGAGCACACTTCTATAGAATGGCACACCCCAGATTGTAGACAAAGCAGCGCAGAATACGCACTGCATGAAATATAAATCACTTCCTCTTGGCCAAGCCCCCCTCAGTCGGGTCAATCGGGAAAACCTTGTCCGGATTGAGGATCCGGTATGGGTCCAAAGCCATCTTGATCCGCCTCATTACAGCAACTGTATCGGGACCGGCCTCCTGCAACAAATAGTCCCTCTTGCCGATTCCAACGCCATGCTCACCTGTGACAGTTCCGTCGGCCTGAATTGCCCGGGTAACCATCCTCTCAACAGCAGCAGCAGCTTTGGCTCTGTCCTGCTTCTTGAAGAGAATGAAGCAGTGGTAGTTTCCGTCGCCGACGTGGCCGACGATCGACGCGGTGAGTTTCGACTCCGCGAGATCCTTCTTCGTGTCCTCGAGCGACTTTGCAAGTCTCGAAATGGGAACTGCGACGTCTGTGGTCCACAACTGGACGTCTTTGCCGATGTGCTCCTGGCCATACGAGATTGTAGACCACAATGCTGTTTTCCGAGCGTTCCAGAGCTCGAACTTCTCCTCGTCGGACTCGGCAAACTTGAAATCCGTGTTGTGGTTGTTGCTGCAGATCTTTCTAACCGCCTTGATCGTGTCATCAAGCCCTGGTTTCGAGTTCCCGCCGATCTTCAACATCAACGTGGGACTCTCGTTGTACTTCATGCTGACCTCGCCACTCTCATTGACAAACTTCAACATGTTGCCGTCCAAAAGCTCCATGGCATCCAACTGCAGTCCGCTCTGCACAAACTGCGAAACGGACGTCGACGCGTCGCCAATGGTGGGAAACGAGATCACCGCCACGTCCTGGAACTTCGGCTTCACGTTAAGCTTCAACGTGGCCTCTGTGACAATCCCCAAAGTGCCTTCTGAGCCAATGAAGAGCCCGTTCAAGTTGTAGCCTGCAGATGACTTTCTTGGTCTTTTCTTCGTCTTGATGACTGTTCCATCCGCTAAGACAACCGTCAAACTCACCACGTTCTCCTTCATGGTGCCGTACCGGGCAGCATTTGTGCTGAGCACGACGTGCCGACCATTCCGCCGATGCATGCACCGGGGCCCGGGTCTGGGCCAAAAAGAAGATTGTAGTCCGCAAGGTACTCGCCCAAGTCCTCCCATCCCACGGCTGGCTGCACCACCACGTCGAGATCGTCCTTGTGCAACGCGAGAATTTTGTTCATCCGCGACAAATCCATTGATATGCCATGTCTAGTTGGCGTGAAATGACCCTCCAAAGACGTGCCGCCTGTAAACGGCACCACGGGCACCCGATGCTTGTGGCACACCTTCATGATTGCAGAGACCTGTTCCGTCGTCTCCGGGTACACCACTGCGATTGGCCGCTCGCCCGGGGCCGGGTGCTCCGTCTGGAAGTAAGTGTCCGAGTGGCTGTCGAGAGAATTTTTCGAAACACTGACCTGGTCCGGTCTCAACAGCTTCTTCAACTCCTCAATTGCCGGCTCCGCCTTGCCATACTTTGGCGGTGTGAGCTCCCTTGTCTTCGTGGTTGAATGTGACGAGAACAAAAACGTGGGCGGGTCCTTGGCGATTCTAAATGCGATAAATGTCGCTCCAAAAGCTGCTCCGAAGAAAAAAAGCCCCGTCAACTTCAATACCTGTGCCTTGGACGTCGAACCACGGGTCGATCCCGCTGATTTTGTCGTTGTGGATGCCAGCCGAGATATCCGGATCGATCTCCCGGCCCTCGCTGTACATCTGAGTGCTGGTTTTGCAAATAGTCTTGAAGTGAACATTAAGCGCCGATAGTCTTTGATAATTATGAGGAAGGAGGAAAGAGAGGGAAAGAGAGAAGGCAAAAAGAGAGAGAAAAAGAAGAAAGTAGAAGAAAGTAGAAGAAACCCTAAAGTAGATGCATGCTTCGTCAAACAGAATTCCCAATTCCAGCACGAGCAAACAACTGTCTGTATTTATACCTGGATAAAATAAATACTGCACTCTCGCTTCGCTGCAATTTAAGCTTTTGGGTTTATTTTTCTTGCATTCAAATTTTTTTCTCTACCCCAGACATTCGACCAATCGGGAAGTTGCTAGTACTCGTCAGCTTTTGCAGCCTCCACACCAACGGGATGCTAAATGGCTTTTCGACCCCACGCCAGATCTCCATTCACGGCTCACTTTTAAGCTTAAATAAACGTTCTACGAAGAATGTCTCTGTCTAGAATGTATATTATTGTATTGTATCTGTCTTTCCCTAGTTTTTGAACCCTTTCTATTCTTTTTTACTGCTACATACACCTGTACACTGGTCACTATGTGGGCTTTTGCGTGGGTGAGAAAGCATTATTTGGAAAGCATTACTTGGAAAGCATTATTTGGAAAGCATTACTTGGAAAGCATTATTTGGAAATTATTACTTGGTCTTTTTCATGTTTTAAATTTTTATATAATCATTCTGAGAACATGCTGCCTGATCTCACAATCAAATCAATGAAATCTCTCTTTTCTCTTTTCTCTTCCTCTACCTTCCGTGTATTCATTAGTCATACATACCATGGCTTGTTACTATTGTTAGAGACAGTCTTTTGGATGCCACGCCAAACATAGACGCTCATATTTATTCATCGCACCTTTTTTATCCCCCTAAATGGTCTTCCTCAGCGTGGGTGGGATGCAGTCACTAGAATCAAACAAAATCCCCCACGAAAAATATCGCGGGATCCTACGCAGCCTACAATGTTCTTTTTTTTTCCATCAAAAGTTTTTTACGAAAAAAAAAAAAAAATTAAGTCCGCCTAAACGCTCACATGAAATCATCGTCGCCAAAATCGTCCCCACCGACGCCTTCGTCCGCAAGCATACCACCAATATCATCTTTTCTAAATCCAGAAGATCCAAAGTTCACACGCTTACCCTTGGCTTTCTTCTTTCCAGCACCGCCCAAGGAAGTTCCGCCCGTCTTGGAAAGTCTGGCCTGTCTCTCCTCCTTCAACTTGTTTCTAATCTGCACATTAAGAGTCGATATCACTTTTCTTGTCTGCTCAACTTTCAAAGGTTGGCACATCGACACAACAAGGTCTATGGCAAGATTGTTTGCATACAAGAGTGGGTTACCCTGCGCGAGTTTCTTCATCTCGGCCTCGAGTGCCTTTCTGAGCTTCACATACTCGTCTTTGTCCTCTGCTTTGAATAATGGATGCACATCTAGAGGTGTGTCCACTGTTATTGTGCCAGAAGGAGAATCCTCGTCCTCCTCATCACCTTCCAAAAACTTGTCCAGGTCCTCATCATCCCCGTTCTCATCTTTGTTGTTCGTAATTTGCATTCCGGCAAACAGATCGGCTGCATTTTTCATGTCTTCTTTCACCTGTGCCTCTTTGAGCATTTTTCTCCTCGTAGACTCGTCCACTTTGTCAATCTTCAATAGTGTAGGCTTGCCGCTTTTCTTCTTCTTCTTTCTCTCTAGTGCCTCTTTTTGCTTCTTCTTCAAAGCCGCCTTTTCTGCCTTTTCTTTGGCTTCTTTCTCTTTCTTCTGCTTCTCTAATTCATCAATATCGACATCCCACGACTCCAATAATGGCTTGTCATCATCTCCACCTTCTGCCTCTTGTTCCCAGTCATCGGCAACTGCCGCATTTGTATCTGCTGGAATCTCAAAGTTCTCGTCCTCTGATTATATGATGTTAGTAAACCACTCCTTCAAAGCATGAATACTTCTTGAAACTATAAAAAAAGGTGGATGTGTCTCATATATTAAGTTCTAGAGCTCCGCAAACGCCCACTCATTTCCATCTCTATCTTATCACCTTTTTCTGATCTTTGTACTGTTGTGAATTTTGTTAATGGCACCCCTTCTGTGCCTCAGACTGTATTACTTTCGTCTTTAACCTCAAATTTTCATCAAAATCTGCTAATACACCCAACTAAGTTGCATAAATAAAATCACAATCCACGTTCAACATCCTAAATCATTCGTACTTACCCCAAGACATGTTTGTGACTTGTATTATTCTTTGTATGTGCCCTTCAAATTCTTTCTTGAAGGCTTTTTTACTTTGGTTGAATTCAGTAGCACAAGACAAGACACCTCCTTTTTCTTCACAAGAAAAATTGAGGGATGCTTTTTATTTTTTTTTTTTTTTTTCACTTTTTATCGCCGGTTCCTCCAGCAAAACGTCGATCGACTCATTATGGTCTTCAAGCAGTCCCTAATCGTATGATCACACATTGATCCAACAGTATCCATACACTTTACCCGATATGCCAATCATTCTTCTATAAAGTGTACAAACTTCAATTCTACATCTGTTAATATAAGGTATAATATTTTAACTATAAAGCAAGGCCTTATGGAGGATGTTGGTTGCAAGAAGCATTATTTCACGGTTATCTCTTGAAAACAGGAGTCTTGAGTCCGTGGTTTCCTTTATAATTTGGTGGCTGGGGTTCCTTCCAGCCCTTGAAAACATCGTCGTTTGTAATCTCGTACACCTCTACACCGAGGGGCCGGCAGCAACTTGTCATGTCAACATTTGACTTTTCATCACCTTCACCCCAACCCCAAAGTGACAAATCACCACCTGGGCAACATGAAAGAGCACAGAGGACATCAGTTTCTGCGAAAAACTCAAAGTAATCACCCTTTTTGGCTGGGCAGGCTCCATAAAGTATTGATCTTTGTCCGTAAGTCCTGTCAACTGGAAAACATTTAAAACATCGTGAATGTCGTATTCAGTCAATCCGTATGGCATCACTGCCCGGGTAAGATTGGAGTGGCAATGGAAGTCATTATCTTCTCCCGAGAGAAGCTTATCAACATATGGATCGCATCTTGTTCCCATCAAATCATGGCATCTTCCACCCCACTCATCCTGGCCTCTGTTTTTAAGAGAATCACCTGTAATCGTCACCAGAGGCCTCAAAAATGGCAAGTTGGACCACAATCTATCGTACACAGACACATGAGCAGATTGCAGCTGTCTGGTTCTGGCTGCCCACATGTGTTCTCTTGGATTGTTGAAGTTCCAAATATCCAAATCTCCAACCTGGGGACCCTCGACTGCAATAATTCTGCAAACGCACCGCTTTGGAACTTTCCATGCCTTTGCCGACCTAATTGGGATCACAAACTTCTCGATAAGCTTCCTTTCGCCCTTTTCGGCAGTCTTGGCTATCCCGTCATAGAACGTTTTGTTTACGCATAACGGCGAATCCTTGTTTGTTGGAAAGTATGAGGCCTTTGGCTTAGGAAGACCGTAATTGGTCTTAACTGATGTCTGAGAGCAAAATGGTTCCATTTGGTTTAATTGTGTGCGTTTTAGCTTGGTTTCAGGTTTAGTCTTTTGGGTTAAATCAATTCAGGTTTTACAAGTCAGTGCAATTTCCAATTCGTCGTCATTTAGCCTTATTTTATACCCAGGATGATGTCAATTGTCAATGCTGAACAATACCATTTCAAAAACGTCGCTGCTGCTGTTCCTATTGATTTTGCAACCAATCAAATTTATGCATTGTCACTAAAAATGCACCCCGGGAAATATGCGTGTGACAAACACGTAAATGTACTGAAAGCAACATAAGTTGTCTCAGATATCAGATTCCGCTATTATTTCAAGAGATAAGAGACAACAACAATAACGAAAAAGCTATTTGAAATTTTTTTTTTTCTCGGGAACATTGTTTTATCTGTTGCTTGATTTTTCACGTCAACCAATCATAATTGAATCGCTGATAGAATAGCCAACAGAAAGTTGCAATTCTGATTGTTTTTTGCTATGTCTTAGTAGCATCTTGGTAGAATATCGGAATATGGCTCGGTATTGATAGTATTTCGATAAATATGTAGGAGTTTTGGAGATTATTTTGGATATTATTCTGGATATTATTCTTGGTATTATTTTGCATATTAATTTGTATTTTATTTTGAAGCTTCTTTTGTATAATATATATAACAGAAAGCCATTACAAGTATTAACAAAAAAAGTATCACTATTAGGAAAGCATGAGTCATGTATACATCTGCACAAACTATGCACTATTCAGGCAGCAATTACATAGACAAAGATCTGAATAGAAGTCTAATTCATTCCTGACAAACTCTGGCATGAATATCAATATTTATGCACTAATGTGTGAAATATTAGCAAAGAACCGCATAAAATCGTCATCAGAAAACGGAATCTGCCAATCAGGAATACACTTTAAGCAGATCTATCGTTTTATTTGATTTCATTCGTACGCTCCACGTATTATCTTATCAAATAGTGTGTTTAAAGTAGTTTATCGAGAGACAAAAGTAAACTTATTCGATAACCTGTTTAAAGCCACAAAGCTTGTAATATTTCGTACATATATAATTTCCATACCAGACTTTGGTGCTATTTATTACATATTTGGCAATTCAGTAAACTGAATGCTTGCAGAAGAGCAATTACGTGGATGGCATTTTGGCTATTAATTTGCGACGTATTTTGTTGTTGCTCTTTTGTTTTGGCTTATAAAATCTGTTTAAAACTGTTGTGGGATGTTTTATATGAGAAATACATAGCTTTATTGTCAAAAGATTTTGCTTATGCCATCTTATATGTTCATATGACGCATTTTGAATAAAAAATAAATATATATAACGTTTAAGGAGGAAGAATGATAGTTAGAAAAAACAGATTTGGCTTTAGTCCGCATTGGCTTGATCATTAATCAATGTACAAGATCTCTCCTTTTATACCTGCACTTAACTCAACTATTACAACTATGCTAAATTTGAATGATCTTTCTACAAGACTGAAATAATTACTCTGATTTTGTGACTTTTCTCTTTATATGTTACATGCACACTTCAGTAAAATGCACCACTCCCGAAGAAGTAAAAATGCTTTTTGATGCGTACTAGAAGACAGTAACTTTTTTCAAGCTCAAGCTTGTGTGTCCTAAATACTGATAGTGTTTATAAGTGTAAATTGCAGTTGAATATGTGCCAATTACAAGGAGTTTTGCGGTTTTGTAGTTCTCATAATTCTTTCCATTTCATGTTATCTGCGATAAGGATTTAAAGCATATTCCTTGGCAGTTACCATTTGTAATAAATACAATTGCACGATGTTCTTCTTCCTCTAAGTTTTATTTGACAACAACTAGTTAAAAGAATTTTATCTGAGCACATTAAGTTAAATTAGTATCATTTGTGCATCGAATTCAGTTTCATTCTATAAAATTAAAAATTGCCTAAATCGTAGCTGGAAAATTTATCGCCAATATTCTAACGGAAGACTTGAGTAATTTCGGCTTCTCTTTTAGCCCAGTACGATTAACGCTAATTATTTCTATCTTTTATTTTACTTTATTTATCTCCATTTTTTTATCGTACGCATTCATTACTATTTTTCTGGACATGTATGCACACCTAGCTCAATCGTGAACTTTACCGCATGTGGTATGGTAGTTATAAGTTAACAATATGTTGTATGTTAATTATATATAATTCAGCTATGACTCAATTCATTAACTCTTTTGTCCGTCCGGTTTAAGCATTGCAAAGACCAAATATTGGCGCTTAGATTCGCAAGCCTTGTCGCAGAAATAGAAAAGAAAACAATAGAATTTCGCGTTTAAGACAATTAACCGTTTTTTTTTGTCTTTTCTTTCTTCCTGATTTCCTACTATATAAGGACGGAAACTAAATCCTAATTAAACGATAATCTAATTCACATATCTTTCTTTACTTAGTCCCAGTAACTCTTATTCTTTCATTCAGTGTTTTCTTGCTTGTGAGTCAGGATGTCTCAAACTGCCACTTCCCAGGCTAGTGCTTTAACCGGCATGGTTGGATCAGCCGCTATCAGTCTTAATAATCTTGGTAAGGGTCCACTTTCTCCAGTTCCATCCCGCACTTATCAAGGCGTCCATGGCTCATCTACGGGATATCGTGATGGTGCAGGGGTGAGCCCACTGAAAAATGCTAAGAGTGAGTTTTCTACTGCCACATACAGAGCAAAGGAAACACAGAATCCGTTTCGGGAAAACAACTCCGGGTCCGATTCGGGTGATTTGAGCGAGCTCGAGGAGGATTATGACTACTCGATCGACAAGAAAAAGTGCTGGCTGGTCGTGTTCGGCTCATTTATGGGTCTTGTACCCACATGGGGCTTGGCAAACTCGATTGGTGTGCTCCAGACGCATATATTGGAAAATGAGCTTAAAGGAACGGATACCACGACAGTTTCGTGGATTTTCTCCATTTTCCTCTGCCTCAGTATGATTGCATCGATCTTCTCGGGCACGTACTTTGACCGAAACGGGTCCCGGCTCCCCATATTCGTCGGAACCTGTCTCGTTGTGGGTTCGATGTTTTCGGTGGCTAATTGTACAAAAACCTGGCAGTTTATCTTGGCTTTTGGTGTTTGTTTAGGTCTGGGCTGCGGGATTTTGGGTGCCCCATTAATAGGAGCCGTCCCCCACTATTTCCCAAGAAATCAGCGAGCTACAGCTTTGGCAGTTGCTGGAAATGGTGGTTGTTGTGGGGGCCTTCTAATTCCATTAATGCTTCGTACTTCGTACAGAACCATCGGCTATGCTTGGTCTATGAGAGCATTGGGTATTATCTCGCTCATCTGTCTCTCAACTGCGTTTTTCCTAGTCAAGGAAAGAGAGCTCGTGGAGAAAAAACCGATGTCTAGACTGCAAGTTGTAAAATTGTACCTCACATCGTCATTTGACTTGAATGCACTTTTCCACGACCGGAAATACTTGTTTAATGCCCTTGGATGCGTTTTTTCTGAGTCCACCATAGTTGTGGCTAGCGGTTACTACTCGTTCATATGTGTGAAATCCGGGTTTTCACAGAGTGAATCGTTCCTATTCGTCACTTTGATGAATGCATTTGCAATTCCAAGCAGATGGATTTCTGGAATTGTCGCCGATCGTTGGTTCGGGCCCTACAACGTCATAATTGTGCTTCTATGCATGACATCTGTTGTTGAATTCGTTATTTGGCTTCCTTTTAAGTCCAGCCCTGTGGCTATATACCTATTTTCCATCTTGTACGGAATTACTTATGGTGGTATTATGTCTCTTATTCCAAGTTGCTGTTCACAGGTTGTCAAGGCTGAGAAATTTGGTGCCCGGTATGCCACGCAATATGCAATATGTGGCGGTACCATTCTTGGTTTGATGTCTGCTGGTTCTGGAATCATTGGAAGTGGTCATAATGATGTCAGAAATTCAGCGTTTGTGGTTTATGTTGCATTAATGGGCTTGATAGGGGCTCTTTGCTACACAATAACGAGGACCATGTGTGTTGGATTCAGGCTAAAGAAGTTCTAATGGTTGTCATAACTGTATATGCAATAAATTTATTCTTTTCTAGTAGTTAATGGAGGTATTGTAGCCTATCTGAACAGTGCTGACTGATTGCCTTAATTTTTCATGCTAGCTCACTCACTCGCTTACATTTTATGTTATTTTTTTTTTTTCTTGCAATTACTTTTTTAATTCTGGCTGGCCACAACTTGGCGAGGGCGTAACATAAAAACTACAATGCTCTGTCTAAATACTTGAACCGTAAGATATATCAGATTGGTATCTTTAAACAATTCACAGGATAAAATAGACAGAATAAAACAAGCATATTAGTTTTTTGCACACTATAAAATGGTATGTGTTTGCCCTCTTCGTGCTGTGGTGTGTTTATAAGCACATGGTTATGATCAATTTTACTAACTGTGATATTTTTTTGACTACAGTCTTTAAGAATCGTCCCCAGCGAAGACAGACCAACAGATGCCAAGAACACGAACTTCGGCCCAGCGGCACCATCTGCACCAGGTTTAATTGACACACTGAGAACAGGAAAGCCACCCATTTCAATCAGTTCAAAGGTTAATGACATACATCCACTAGAGAACAGGCTTAAAAACTGGGATGCCACACAGAGGCAGACGCAACTTGAGACCTACAGAAGGTTGTTTGGTGCTGCTGCTCCAATTAAAAGAGAGCTCGAACTTGACATAGTGAAAAAGACCGATTTTAGGCCTGAGATACTTGGAAACGGTGCAATCCCAAGTCCAGGACAGGATATTCTGCTCAATAAGGAGACCACTGTGGAGTGGGAGGATATATATGGAGGTAAGTTTGATCAATGATGCATTTTATTATTCAAGATTGCCCGGTATACTAACATTTATGATTTTTTTTTCTGTTTAGACTTCGATGACTCAAGACCCACGGATTTCCACACCGAGATGGAGAAGCAGATGGGTATCTGAAGAGTGTGCTGTATGTATAACATTGAATAAAGGGCCGGATGGCCAGTAAATGCGACTTTGCAATTAAATTGATGTAGGGGTGAATATGTATTGTAGGGTCGATCGACGCGATGGTACCTGGTTTTTTCTGCCGGCGTGCGTCGATTTAGCACGTATAACACAACTCACACGATATTGTTACAGCCATTATTATTTTCGCAGTTTTGTTCTTGTTTTTTTTTTCTCCCCTTTTCCCCTTGTCCGACATTTTTTTTCACAAGATTTTTCGCTTCGCGTTGTATATAAATATGAAGGGTATTTATCCCTCAGCCAAACGAAGCATATTCATTGAAGGTACAAGAAATTTGCAAAGTTGAAGCCAGCACTAACACTTGAGCAATTAAGAGTTACAGCTTTACGATACGCGATCAATCAGTATAGAGTGATTTTTACACTTAGACGCATTTGTTAAACGAATTCATTATGACTACTTTACAAGAAAAGCTTTCTGGCACAGGTGAAAGGACTAATTGGTAAGTTAGAGAAAAGGAGAGCTGGGAGGGAGAAAAGGAAAGCTGGGAGGGAGAGAATGGAAGGCAAGAGGTGAACAGGATTGCATGATATGGGTTTCGTTTTGAGTGTCTGTTGATACATGCATGGTTTCGGATTGCCCCTAGCTTTATTTCATGTTACAATCTTTTGCGTGTCATACTAACAATTGCATCACTTATTGATTAGGCCACCATTAGATGCACCACGGCAACCAGCAGATGAGGAGTACAGGAACAGGAGAAAGCTGACGCTGCAGGAGCTCTTCACAGTGTACAGTTCGATGGCTGAAGGACACAAGTTTGCTCCTCCGAGGGACAAGGCTAACTTCTTGTCCCCGGAGCCGCAGACGCCGCTCCACGTGGAGGTACTCGCGCGGCAGGAGCAGCAGCGGCAATCTGCCGACGCCCTTGCGTCGAAATTGGCCGGGCTGGCTCTGAGGGGCCGGCCGGAGGCCGATCCTGGGGCCGGGTTGCCCCAAGAGGCTCCACGGGGGTCGCCGGACTCACAGGGGCCACAGGGGGAGCCGCAGGTCCTACCAGGCCCACCTGGGATTGGGCTGCAGCAGGCTCAGGTGCAGCCGCAGCAGCATCCCCAGTTTTTGGAGCCCTCGCAGATCCAATGGTACTACTTGGATCCACAGGGGACTCAACAGGGCCCATTCGACGGCCTCACGATGCAGCAATGGTACACGCAAAAGTACTTGGCACCGGATTTGCGAATCAGGAGGGACGGGCAGACTGAGTACAAGCCGTTGGGCGATTTCGTGTCGTTCATAGGCGAGTACCAGTTCCCATTCTCGGTGCCGTTGCTGCCGATCCAGAGGCGGCCAGCGGCAGGGCCGCAGTTTGGCGCGTCTTTGGGTGCAAGGGCATCGTCCACGAGTAGCCTCGGGGCCCAGAACACCCCGAGAAGTCGACCCGGCACGCCGCTCTCGGGTTCGGCCGGGTTCTCTGCGTTTGGCGGGAATCCTGGTTGGGCCGTGGGCACCAGTGGCTCATTTTTGGGCTCTGGGCTGCAGGGCTCGCTTGGCGGGTCGCTGGCGTTGGGCGGTGGGCTGTACGGGCAGCCGGCGTATCTGCCGGGAGGTCTGCAGGGGGGCCTGCATGATGGCCTCTTTGCCGGGCAGGAGGGCGAGAGTGTAGAGCGGGCAATTGTTCGGGCGGAGCAGGCCGCTGGGGATGAGAAGGAGGAGAAAAAGGAGAAAAATAGGGATGAGAAGAGTGTCAATGTTCAGGATAAGGAGGAAGAAAATGACGAGACGAATGTGAAGAATGTGAAGAATGAAAAGAGTGAAAAGAATGTGAAGAATGAAATTAATGAAAGGAACGAAAAGAATGTGAAGAGTGAAATTAATGAAAGGAACGAAAAGAATGTGAAGAGTGAAATTAATGAAAGGAACGAAAAGAATGTGAAGAGTGAAGTGAAGAAGGAAGCAAAGAATGAAAAGAACGGAAAGAACGGAAAGAACGGAGAGAACGGAAAGAACGAAAAGATTGTGAAGAACGAAAAGAATGAAATAAATAACGCCATCAAACCAGAGATTAAAGAAAAGCCACAGAAACCTACAAACATCCACAAGCAGCACGTGTCACATGTGGTCAAAACGACAGAGAGCGAAAAGCACATCGACCGCACAAGCAAGACGGTTATTGCCCCATGGGCTAAAGTGACGCAGAAGAAAGTGTCGCCGGCTTTTGATCTGGAGCAAATCCAAAAGGAAGAGAAAGAAAAAAGCAAAAGAGAGGCAGAGCACAGAAGAGTGCTTGAGCAGGCAGAAAGAAAAGTGAGAGAATCATCAAATGGAGATGACGAGGACAACTCGTTTGATGCAGCAGGCTCAGTTTCGCTTCCTGCCACTGCCACCTGGGGAAATGATACTGGGGCAGGCTCGCTGGACCAGCAGCCGGCAGATATAGCCAGCTGGGCGGAGATCGAGCGGGAGGAGATGGCGAAAGTGGAGAGGGAGAAAAAAGCCCTGAGCGCAGTGAAAAAAATGCAGCCTGTAAAATTCACCCCGGCCGATTTGAGCTCCGGTGGCTCCTGGACAGTTGTCACGAGCCGCAAGCAGAAATCAGGGGCCAAAAACTCGGCCAACGAGATGGTGTCGAGGTCCGGCGTGCACTCGTACGCGAAGAAATCGACCTCCACGCTCTCGCCCGATGTTCTGCGGTCGGTTTCCGCGGGCAAGCCCGGTGTGGGTGCCACCGGGGTCTCTGCCGCATGGACCACGGTGTCCCGGCAGTCGCGTGCGGGCTCCAGGTCTGGCTCTACCGGGGCTCCCCGTGTGGGCTCCACGCCGGGTGCGCGGTCCGCCACCAGGCTCACTCCCCAGGGCCCACCTGGCGGGGCCGCCTCCGAGTACTCTCAGGCCAGGCAGTTCTTAGCCTGGTGTCGGGCAAAGTTCGCCGGCCTCTACAGCACCGTTAACAAGGAAGATGTCTTGTCCATCATGCTGCAACTACCTGCCGGCTCCGAGTCGACCGAAATTATTGCCGATACCATTTATTCGAATTCATCTACCATGGATGGCCGCAGGTTTGCAAGCGAGTTCAACGCTCGCAGATCCAAGGTCGAGGCCTTGTTCAACAAGCAGGGCTATGATTTCGACTGGCAGCAGCTTTTGAAATCCTCTGGATCGTCCAATGCCGGCGATGGCTGGGATGCCGCTTTTACCAAGGTGACTAGAAGAAGAAGGCACTGAAGTATTTGGGAGAAGAAGTCACTGATGTATTTTGGGAGACGTTCTAGAAGAAAGCACTGATGTATATTGAGAAATACTCTAGAAGAAGACACTGATGTACTTTTAGAAATGCTCTAGAAGAAGACACTGATGTACTCTTTGAAATGCTCTAGATAGATGTGGAATAGAATGTTTTGGATAGAATGGGATGTGTATGCTTATACCTAAAGTAGAGTGTAAATATGTAAGGATTAAGATGATGGAAGTACTTACTTTACGCTTAAGGTATCACGTAAATACTTAAATGTCGAAGAACGGTAGATTAAGCGCATGCTTTACGCTTAAGAAGCAGGCTTTCGGTTGAATTATGCATTAGGCATCAGTAATGAGATTGAAGTGTTTTAAAGGTGGCAGATACATCAAAGTGCTTTAACAGCAAAGAAAACATGTCGGACTAGTTAAAGTGTTTTTTTATGATATGGTTTCACGTAGAAGATCGCTTATTTAGTCTAATAGTTGAATGTAAACTAAGGCTTGCAAATGGGTTGACATGATTTAAAGGCAGATGTTTGATAGAATTCAAAAGATAATGATGGTTGAAAGTTTACGGTGGCTTTAGAAAGGCTTCAAAATGTAATATAACATATAATTTTTCATTGACTACAATACCCACTACACTATCGTAGATGTAATACTAAATCAAGATTATGCAAAGAAAAAATGAAACCAAAAAGTTCATAAGTTAACAGTAGGAAATGCACACTTAACCTATAGTCCTAATTGGTCTTTCTTGGGTGAAGATTAAGTAATATTGTCTTTCTCACAAGTCACTCATAAAATAGCCAAAGCTATTTCTCTTTTCACCATACATTCCGAGAGTATAAATCAGAATGCCAACCCAATGAACAAAGTAAGCTACGCAATAAAGCTTAAAATGCACACCTACTGTTTCTATAGCAAACATAACCACTCAAATGTACAAAATATTCAAGAAGCAACAATAAGTTATGTCTTTCTCCTCATTTATTTATTCCAATATTAATCTCTTCCACTGTCCATTCCTTACCCAATTTCTCCTCTCTTGACTTAATTGCATTCAATCTTCTCCTCAATGCTTCATTCATCGTTGTTTCTTGGCAGACAGGGAAAAGTTGTTGGGACCAACCCTTCTTGTACGATTCTGCCTCCATTGCAACCTCGCTCAACTCAACTTCAATCAGCTTCTTCTGTATTTTCATCCTTTCGTGATCTTCGTCCCCAATATAGCCTTTCAGATAAAGTATATTCATGTATGGTTCACATTCCTTCAACTTAAACAGTCTTCTAACAGCCTCTGCACCCCTGCGAATCAATGCTGTCTTTAGTAGCTTCTCATTCACCTTTGGTTCCTCTTGTGCTTTGAGTTGGAGATACATTTCCTTTGGTCTATTTTCTCCAAATAAGGAACTCATCGATCTCAACTTGTTCACCTTCCTCTTTCTGTAAAAGCTCGAGAAAGTTGCCAATAAAACTAGCAACGTTATTATGTATGTGACAGGTGTGTATATCGACACATTTGATTGAATATTCTCTGTGCTTGTGCCGTTTGTTGTGCTGTTTGTGAAGTTTCCTTCTCCTGAAGTAAAGTTTCCTTCTTCGTATGCGAAGTTTGAGCTATTAAACGATGTGTCCGACATATTCACCACAATCTCAAAATCAGTCGTAAATCCTTAACTTTCGAAAGTATTTGTGTGTCTTTCCACTGACTTTTCTATAGCAATTGTCTACACCTATTTCTAATTGATCCTGTATTTGTATACACTCTGGTCTTTTTTAACGCTTTGGCTATTTTTTTTTTTTTCTCTCCGTATTTTTTTATTCGCACTTTCTGAAATTTCAACAAAAACGACGCGAATTTTTCACTACATCGTCTATACGATATCTCATACATTAATGTACATTAGGATGTTTATAGAGGTAAGTGTAAAACTGTGAAGCCATGATTTCGCTTATTGATTGCTTTCCTCAATCCCTCTTTCTCCTCCCTCTACCCAACTTGCTGGTCCTCTCAGCTATAAATTCGGCCTTCTTTTCCAAGTCTAAATATTCCCCTAGTAACTTAAGCTTGCCGTAATTGGACAAACTCTCTCTTATTTTCGCCTCAACGAGATCAGAATGCTTCATTAAAAATGACTTCAACTTGTACCGGCCATTCGAATGAATCTGTGAGAGATTTTGGTACACAAACAAGATGGGTGATTGCGGAATTGGTGTTGTTAGACAACTTGTTGGGTGAAGTTTCAAACTAACAACCTTGCACTCGGCATTTCCAGATATCTTGGATGGATCAAAGCCCTTCGGGAAAGGCATAATCGACCGGTTATTCGTAGTTGTACCCTCCACAAAAACAAAGTTTGCTGCTTTTCCGTTTGAATCGACTGTTTTACAAACACTGTTAGAATCTGCAGAAATGCAAGGATGACTAACAGCAAATATAGACGCATCAAACGGTCCACCCACTTTGAAAAGATTCCCATGGCTATCAACCGAATAAAACTCCGCCCTTCTAGAGTTTGAAATAAGGTATAAAATCCATGGATCAAGTGGCGATGAGAAGTTAACAAGCACAGTATCTTTTTCCTGAGGTCTGCATGCATCGATTGCTTTTTTGTTTGATTTCCGAACTCCATCTGCAAGATATTCCACAGATGAAATGTTGAAGAATGTGTAAATGTACCATCGCACAAGAACCTTAAAGAGTGCAGCTGGAAAGATGATCGATGAAAGTGTAAGGATCAAAGATGAGATAAGAAAGAATGGTAGCTTTATAATAAAAGTAGCTGGCTTTAATATGTATGTTTTAAACGCATTGTCCGCATCCGGGGCAGAAATTGGCATGAATGGGGATATTCCCGTTCCCTTGTCCCTATATGTTGTAAATTTCTCCATGATGTTCTTGGTATTTATTTAATTTGAAAGAAATAAATGGATACTTGCGACAAGGCAGTGGATAAGGAAGCAGATATGGAGGTGTACATTCTCGAATTAAAAAAAAAAAAAAAAAAAAAAAAAAAATTAGAATGTGATGTACGTACCGCTGACTTTCACAAATTCCAGCTTATATTATCCGTTACCTAGAAATTAAACTATACACAACGGATAATTTCATAGAAGCTACGTGTGTTGTTTGATAACAGAAATTGGGAATTTGCAATAAAGCCATTTAATTACTGCCTCCAACAATAATATATCCGCCGCACGTACATGTTGCTTAAATGTGGTCTTTCCAAAAGTTACCTAATTGTTTATCCACAACTTCAGCATTATGTATAAGTCGTGTAGTGTAATATTTTCAACACCCAGCATGAAGATTTTGTCATCTCTCAATGAGTCCACATCTCCCTCTTGTGTCCCTTCTCCAAAAATCCACCTTTCCATTACAACTCTGCACCTATCACATCTATATGACTTGTCAATCCACTAACTGGTGTTTGCAGTCTCGTTTTTTGCTTTCGGCCTTATTTTTTCGTTTTTGAATCATTCTTTACCGATGACGCACTTGTATTTGATGATTTTGCCGAATCTGGAGTTGCAGATAATGGCTGTAACGACTGTTCGGATCGAAGTTTGGCAGTAGCAGATCCTAAAGCACTTCCTAGTAAACCTGGTGGAAAGCCAGTGTTACTGAGGCCAGGTGGGCCACCCATGCCATTAAAACCTGGATTATTGTATGGAGAAGGCTGCTGGGAACCCATAGGGAATCCCGGTGGTGCATTCTGCATAAAGTAAGACCAATCACAAAGTCCATCTAGAGATCCAGCACCACTTAAAGTACTGGGACCATTCAAAATGCTGTTTCCTGGAATTTGTGTGCTTGCTGCCAATTTCATGCTGGCAACCTGCTCTTCTTGCTTCTTCTGTGACTCAACCAACCCCTTGATCATCGCTTTTAGCTCCTTGATCTCTCCAAGGTCCTTTTCTATTTTATCCATCTTTTCCTTCTGCTTGTCTTTGTCCAGTCTTGCCAACAAATCGTCCATTTTCTTGATCTGCTCCTCATGCTGCTGCGTAATCGTCGTCTTCTCAAGTCTTGTCAACGTCTCGTTTATCTTACTTAACTTCTTTTCCTGCACTGTTGTCTGTTTTTCCACAGTCGTGTTCAGCTTAGAGTTTTTCTCTAGTAGTGTCTTTGCCAATGTGGAAACCGAAATACCGACGGAGTCTGTAGTCGTCTGATTTGACTCCACCACTTTCCTAACCTTTTCTACTGCATCTTTTGTGCCTTTAATATCGCTCTTGATATTACGCTCGAGTAAATCTCTTAGTGCCTTGTTCTCGGTTCTCGTCAACTTTCCAAGTGCTTCTATATTGGATTTTGTCTCTGCTTTTGTGAATTTCTCCATTAACTCCTTCATGCCTTTAAACTCCTCCTTAACAACCTTCCCAAGGGCTTCCTTCCCCTTTTTATCTTCCATCTTCCACCTATCTAAAGCGGAAAACCAAACTACGATTTCATCCGTCCACTTCTTCGTCTCCTGCAAGAATTTGGTAAGGAGTTCCGCCGTCTGAGCTGTTAAACCCTTGTTACTCTTCAAGCATTCTTCAAGTTTTCTGTACTCTAACAGGAGATTTTGAGCGTTTTCTTCTGCGTTCGAAATTTGGTTCGTAAGCTCTGTATTCTTACCATTTTGATCTTCAATTCTGGGGTGTGGAACTGCAATGATCTGTTTGTTCTTATTTTCTTCTTCCTCGATCTTTTGCTTATTCTGTCGCGATATCTTCTCATCTAATTTCGACATACGCTCACCAAGAGTTTTTACCATCTTCTCATTTAACTTCAACATACGCTCATCAAGAGTTCTTATCATCTTCTCATCTAACTTCGACATACGTTCATTAAGAGCTTTTGCCATCTTCTCCTGCTTCTTTTCCATGGCAGAAATTCTGTCGTTCAGCTTCTTGCTCTCCCGCTTGCTTGCTGTCTCCAACACAGAAACCCTCTTGTCCATCTCCGCCTCACGTTTTTCCATCTTTGTGGTCAAAGATGCAATCATTTTTTCAGTTGTTTCCTTCTGCTTCCGGCTCTCTTCTTCATACCACGAGTGTGTTTCATTTTGCTCCACTATCAAACTATCCAAACCTTCCTGTGTGCAGTTATAACTTTGCTGTAGCATCTTAATTTGTTCTGCCTCCTGGTTTATCACCTTACTGCATTCCTTTAGTTGGTTTCCGTGCGTATCACATATTTCATGCAAATAGTCCACCATATTGCCCATAGCCTCGTCCATGTTAGCTGGAAGTGGCAATATTGGAATTTCTCCATTTGCCATCCGGGTAAACTGGTCCATAAACGAGTTGTCCTGCCCATTATTTCGGTTATTATGAGGTGGCATTTCTTTTCAGTTTGTTAATATTAAGCCAACTTCAACCTGCACGTAATTAATGATTTACTGTACACGAGACGAAAATCTTGTTCGATTAAGTCTTTTTCGTTGTTTCTGGTGTTTTGTGTCTAATATATCAGCGCTTTAATAGCTCTCCTTGTTCATGCGAGTCCAGGTAAGTATACCTTTTCTTTTCGCTTTCTCCCTCTTATTCTCATCCTTCTCTCGCTTATTTTACATCTCCAACAAAATTCAATTTTCAATCTCCCGAGGGAGGGAAAAAAAATTTCTGAGAATCCGCATTGGGAACAATTGGAGATGAGTGCAACTTTCAAGCGCCTAAAAATCCCGGAACTTTATGCCGAATACGTCGCACAAGAAGTAACAAACTGCCTGTGAATATACAGACGCATAATACATAAATACTACTGAAATATGGAATCCACTGCAATAATAAATTCATTGCATTAAAATTATTTATCAACCTGTAAGGACTTCTAAGTATTGTTCAAGCATTGCATTAAGCACTCATCCAAATTCAAAATATATATTTTCATTTTTCAATCTCTTTCCAAAAACTCTCTGCCTAAAATGTTTCTTTTCCAATCATGCTGTTTCACGGAAGGGCACACGCAAAGACTGACTTATTTCTGGATAGTAGTTTGTCATCTTGACGAAATAAGCATGATAATCCTGGTCGAATTTTTCGGGTTGAATACATAGTGCAATCAGGAATGTTATGAATCCGGAGTTAATTGTGTTGAGAGTAATAGAGGTGATGAAGTATGCCAAGAGGATCTGAAGGACAAAGCCTGCGATCATAAACTCAGGTGCAACGTCTGTGTACTTTTGGAATGCATATATGAGGGTCATAAACACGGAGGAGCTCAAAATACAGTTGAGAATAGCGTAGAAGCTTAATGTGGCACCAATAAGACAGTCGTTGATCAAAATGAACATACCCTTGTACTTGAAGATCTCAAAAGTGTCTTTGGCTGACTTTAGGTAGTCTTCTCCGTAAAGAGCAAGATACGAATATGCATATTGGTTGAACCACTTAATCCAATATTCAGCCTCGGAGAAGAAGAAGTCAAACAACAAAAGAAGAGTGCTCAAGCAGCAGTAAACAAGACTGTTCATTCCATCATCATCATTGTCGTCATCCGATCTTCCCATTCTTCTCTCATCTAATTTTGCCCTGAGAAGGTTTAAAATCTGCCGGACAACCTTGATAAGCGACACGATAAGTGATCCAAAGCAAATACTGCCAAAGCAATATGTGATACCTCTTTTAAATGCACTAAGTGCAGGATGGAGAGGTTTAAGCGCCGACTTTTCAAAGAAATACCATGATCCGTACACACCACTCGTTGTGACATGCACGAGATTCTTGATAACCTCAAAAGCATAGTAGCCAACAAACATTATGAAAAGGTAAACGGCCCACGAAAGATTGGAAACTGAGGATTGGTCGTTGTTTCCATCACTAACAGAGAAGGTACTGTTGTCAACAGCCATTCTGTCGCTCAATATAATTGCAGACATAGCAAGGTAGATAATTCCGAACAATCCAGATGTGAGGGCACCAAGAAATGAGATCAAAATGGTGGATGGATGCAGTCTCATCACAGAAATGACAATTTTCAACATTAATGAAGTGAAGCTGAGCTTTGAATAGTTTTGGTAGATGAACATCAACGAAAACCCACCAAATGCAAGCATTAAAAGTCCACCCATCTGAGATCCAGTGGCTAGAAGTGCAAATCCTGCACTAAACAAGGTAAATGGAATTAGGAAATAGCCCAAAAACACAAAAAACATCGGGAAGCCGTATGCAATCAGAAGAGAAAGCATCGAACATAATATTGGCACACCAATTGTAGCTAGTATAAGCAGTAGTAAATCCCTGTTGTTCCTCCTGGATGTTTTTGAAAGGCTCTGGATGTCGCCTTGTGTGAAAATAGTGCGGAATGTGGCAGAAAAGGACTCTCCAGAATTTCTCAATGTAAGGTCTCTAAAACAGTAAAATGTGAGCAATGCAAAGGCAGCCAAGACGAATATAAAGACTACTGTAAACGCCTTATCGTTGTATTTAGGCGATTCAATCTTGAACGACTCCTCAAACGAGTTTGAATCGGTTGGAATTTTGGGCTTTTCAAAGTCATAATCTGGTGTGTAATCTGGAGGAAGATCAGCTCCATCCCCATCTTCGGGTAATCTTACAGATCTATATGCCGGAGGTTGGTCTGTGGGCATTTTTTGTATGAATTGATATGTTTTCTTGAAAACTAAAGTTGTTTTTACAGGGGTTTTAAAGAATAGATTAGTTGTTGTTACGGTAATGTATTCAAGATAAGCTTATTAGCGATAAGCAGGGCCCAAAAACAAAAACAAAAAAAAAAAAGGCAAACTAATAAATTCGAATTCCTGGCTATGCGTTTTATGAGGCCAGCGAGGCTTTCACAAAAAAGGTCTCATTCAATGTATGGTGTAAGGATGCTGATCAGACACCGTGTGATTATGTGTAACGAGCTTTTAAGAGATGTACTGGGTCTATTGTCATAATTACTCGAATAAATGTCAATTAATTGACTACCTATGCTTCGCAGCCATGGTTGCTAAGCTACAAAAAATTGGACAAGTTACCGAAGCCACCATATTGTGTATTTGGAGTTTCTGCTTCAAATATGGAGTAATTTGAGAATGATAAATGGATTATAAATTCCGTTGATGGCCAATATTGCAATGATGATTTCTTATACTCCATGTCATCAGCCATCTGGGCAATATTTCAACGTCCCAATGGTACTGCTTTCTCTGTAGTGAGGTCGACTCTGATATTAAAAGCAATAATTTTAATATATTTGACAGCATTACTACACACGCCCCCACAATAATTCATGCTAGTAACAATTGCAATTGCATCAATCGGGCTTATTTCCCCAAACAAGGTGAGTGGAGTTGCTAATTCCGACTAAAAAAAATATCGTACGAGTAGAAAACGTTGTCTAAAGATAGGCGTGGACAATAGGAATAGAAGTTGGTGGAAATTTTCGTGTGATATAATTATGCGGCGTGCATGCCCTCGGGAGTCCGTTGATTATTTAAGCGGGGAAGTTTCCACTTTTTTATTACTCTTTATTTCCAGTGTTTGTTTTGATTTAAAGCATAGATCAATTAAGAGCGTGTTGTATCTACAGGTAATTATAGAAAAATGACAAAGCTTGTTACACTTAACAACGGAATTAAAATCCCCCAGATTGGATTTGGATGCTGGAAAGTGCCAAACGAAATTTGTGCCGATCAGATTTATCAGGCTATAAAATCTGGTTACAGGCTTTTTGATGGAGCTACAGATTACGGAAATGAGAAGGAGGTTGGTCAGGGGATCAAAAGGGCCATCACAGATGGAATTGTCAAAAGAGAGGATCTCACTATTGTGTCGAAGCTTTGGAACTCATATCATTCGCCAAAGAATGTGAAACTTGTTGTAAAGAAGATTCTTGGTGATTTGGGCTTGGACTATTTGGATGTGCTCTACATGCATTTCCCAATTGCTCAAAAATTCGTTGAAATCGACCAGAAGTATCCACCAGGTTTTTATTGTGGAGAACAAGGCTGGGATTTTGAAGACGTTCCAATATCAGTCACATGGAGTGCGATGGAGGATTTAGTGCATGCTGGATTAGTTAAATCGATTGGAATTTCGAACTTCACGGGTGCATTGATCCAGGATCTTCTCAGGGGCTGCCGGATTAGGCCTCAATTACTCCAAATTGAGCACCATCCATACCTCGTTCAGAAGAATTTGATTAAGTGGGTCCAGGCACAGGGAATAGTTGTGGTTGCCTATTCATCTTTTGGTCCGCAGTCGTTTATTGAGCTTAACAGTAAGACAGCCCAGGACACTCCACCTCTTTTCACCCATCCAACCATTAAAAAGATTGCTGCTGCACATAGTGCTTCGACTGCACAAATTCTTCTAAGATGGGCAACGCAGAATGACATTTGCATTATCCCAAAGTCTTCCAAGAAGGAACGGCTTCTGGAAAATCTGCAATCGGACTCCTTTGACTTGACGGATGAGGAATTGGCGGAAATAGACCATTTGGACCAGAATTTGAGATTCAACGATCCTTGGGATTGGGTTCAGGGAGATATCAAGAAGAAAATTCCAACTTTCCTATGATATAGGTCTTTCCTGGCTGCATTTACATGCTTTTTTATTATGGTACGGTTTTCTTTTATTTACTTAAATTGAATAAGTTTTTACGGATGCTCTTCGACTAAGTAGTAAATTGATTGCGCTTTTTTTTCCTCTATGGAGCGAAAATAGGTTTTTTAATTTAAGCGTACGGGAAAGAAAGTGAGGACGAAATTTCCAGATCTTATCGTTCTTCATTTTCCTTTTCTTGTTTTTCGTTTCATTTATTGCTTCCCGACTATCATATTTTTTCCTTCCCTCCCTAATTCATGTCCCCCATCATGACTGCAATTGCCAAGAATATCAAGGTGGCCCTCCTCCAGTTTTATGCCGGTGCAAATAAGGCCGAAAACATCAAGAAAGCCACAGACTTTGCCACAAAAGCTCTAAAGCAACATCCAGATTTGGACCTTTTAGTTCTTCCCGAGTGCTTCAACTCTCCATATGCCGTCGACCAGTTCAGGAAGTACTCCGAGTCGATTCCGGACGGCGAGACAACTAAGGCATTGTCGCAGTTTGCCAAAGAACATGGCGTTAATGTTATCGGAGGCTCATTTCCAGAGCTAGGAGATGACGGAAATGTGTACAACACGTCGCTTTCATTCGACAAAACGGGCAAAATCGTTGCCAAGCATCGTAAGGTGCATCTCTTTGACATAGATATACCGGGAAAGATGACATTTAAGGAGTCCAGCTCACTCCATTCGGGAAATAAAGCCACCGTTTTCGATTTGCCTGGTTTGGGCAGGTTTGGCTTGGCTATTTGCTACGATATCCGGTTCCCAGAACTAGCTATGATTGCATCGAGGTCTGGTGCAGGGATTATGTGCTATCCAGGAGCATTTAATACTGTAACCGGTCCTCGTTTTTGGACTAAGTTTGGTGTTGCAAGAGCCATCGATAACCAGGCTTACGTCATCCTCTGCTCACCTGCCAGAAACCCTAACGGTGGTTATCAGGCATATGGCCATTCCATGGTGGTTGATCCAAATGGTGATGTTGTTGTTGAGGCCGGCCATAATGAGCAAATTGTTTATGCTGAGCTTGATCCTTCAGTTGAAAAAGATGCCAGAACTGCCATTCCTCTATCAACCCAGCGGAGATTCGATATATACCACGATGTTTCCGTGGATGCAAAGAAGGGTGCTTTGTGATTTTCTTCTTTCTGCCTAGTTTTTTTTGTATATTTATAGGATGCTAGTCATCCCTGGTAATGCAGATATAGTAGTACACTTACTTAGAAGTGTTGTAGCTTACGTAACGCCCCTATATCCGCCTCGGGGTTTTTGCCTGATGGAGCAGTTTCCGTTGTTTTTTTCATTTTTTTTTCAGAGTTCGTCTTGGTATTATTAGACCAAGTCCGTCGGATATAAATTGCACCGGCTTTGTGTCTTTTTCACCTAAGAAAATGAAACTTTTTTGACACCTTCTGCCAGAAATCAAGAGTGAAATAACTGGAAATCAGCAGCATGGCATTCGGCGCTCTTTTTTCCAGGTTATTCTCTTGTACAACCAAGGCAGATAGCACTTCTCTTTCGGGAAAGTACAAGTTTGTGCATTGTCCGAAACCGGTAAAAGACACCGGTTGCACGTACTGTGAGATTCCGCAGTTTCCAATTTCGCATCAGATCGATCATAAGAGGAAACTGCGAAATAGCACAGTTGCCCTTTATAAACATGTATTGCTTCTAAGCGGATTTCCAGATCATCAAAGTTGGCCGAGGAGGTTTGAGTTGAGTCCCGGACATGTGATATCGGATTTAACGACTCTCAAAAGGAAGTTCACAGACAGATACCACCCATCTCTAGTGAGTATGACGTCACTCCAAGAGGAGAGCATGATTCCCGGGTTTGATTTTGCTCATTCCGCATTGCTTGGTTTATATCCCGACGGTTTGGCGGTTGAGGTTCCGACCCGTCGGTTGCAAGAGTTTGTGATTGCTTATCTTGCCGGAGAGCCGGTTGATCCGGCGGAAAAGGAGCGGCAGGAGGAACTTAGGTCCAGTTTTCAGAGTCTTGAGTTGAAGAAAGACTGCATTCTTATGTGTGGACACGCGAAGCGAGATATCAGATGTGGAACCATAGGTCCGTTAGTCATGGCTGAGTTCAAGAAGGCGTTTGAGATGAATCGAATACCTGAAGAAAGCGCGACATTAGGTTATATATCACATGTTGGTGGCCACGCTTTTGCGGGCAATGTTTTGGTGTTTAAGAAGAATGGTGATGTAATATGGTACGGAAGAGTTGAGCCGAAGCATGTCCAGGGAATAGTGGAGAAAACTGTTTTGGGGAGTGAGATAATTGAGGAGTTATATAGGGGGTAGGCATTGATGTGTTTTGCAGCATTTACAGTACTATTGTTTCAATGTATTTATTGCTTGCGAGAGTTTTATTTAAGGTATTTAATACAAGTCATGTTTTATTGCAGAGATAATGTACTGAATACATGTGCGTGTGATTTGTTTTCGGGTGTTGGTTGAGTTGATGCGGGTTGTTGGATCAGCGTGGGATGCATGAATTATTCTGAGCTAACGTGTTACTTGGAGTAGAGAAGGGGTGTATGTAGTTCCATTACGGGCTTAGTTGTACAGAATGTACCGTACTTGCGGACAAAGAATCGAACCACATCATGTGTCAATTGGCTCAGAGAGCATCGCATACCTCAGCGAATTCAACTACAATAAAGCTCAAACAATACATTGCATTAAAGTATTCATCTATGGCAAACAGCAGCCAATTGGTAGTGCTTATTTGGCAGCACTGCTTCTCTTGCCCACACCCTGGTGGATCAACTTCAAAGACTCGGCAGAGACTTCGACATCAGGCAAAGCAAGCTTTCCGTGGGAAGCAGGTGGAGGGAGGAAGCCAATCTTGACGAGGTAGCTGATGTAGACACCCATAATCTTCAAGTTGACGCCTGCACCGGCAGAGTAATCGGCGGAATCGGCGTTCCAGAACTGGTCCTCCTTCAAGGCAGCAACAGCATTCGAATCGTCTAGCTGGGGAGCCATGGAGTCGGCAGGAAGATCACCCAAAACGATGTGGAGAACAGGGAAGAGTGCACTGTCAGAGTGGCCGTCCGTGATGACATATTTCTCAAGACACTCCTTCCACTGCTGGTAGTCGAGTCCCGAGACATCGTAGCCGTACTGGGCGGGAGATGAGAGCATCTGCTGGAATGGAATCCGGGGATGTCCCGTGACCTGGACAACGGCCAAACTGGTCTCGCCCCGGGGTTTTGGAGGGTGGAGAGCAGAGGCAACAACGACCCGAGCGACGTGGTCGACGGGGACGGTGTTTACAGGGTTGTCGATTTTCGGATAGCGGCCCAGTTGCATGCAACCCTTGAGCATCCGGAGCAAGAAGTCGTCTCTGTTGGCGGCCCCCGAGAACGAGCAGCCCTGGATGTATCCCGGGCGGATAATCGAGCCCCGGAGGCCCCTTTCGCCCGCCCGGCGAATCACATACTCGGCAGACCACTTGGACTGGCCGTAACCGTTGGAAAGTCCGGTCGAGGATCCAAGCAGATCGTCTTCCTCGGGAATTCCGGCCTTCCCGGCGGCCACGAGCTCGGCCGAGAGCTTGTTGTAGTGCGGAACATCAAGCGTGGAGGTCGTTGACACAAACGCAAAGGTCTTGGGCTTGCCGTGTGCAGCGAGGTTGAGCACGTTGATCGCAGAGATCACATTCGAGTCCCGGAGCTGCGAGTATGGGTACACCCAGTGCACGAGGGCCGCATTGTGGATGATGGTGTCGATCGTCTCCGTGAGCTCTCTGTAGTCCTTGGAGGCCATGCCTAGCTGAGGCTTCGAGAAGTCGGCCAACACGATTGTGATCCGGCTCCTCCAGGCCTCCTGCCATATGCCGTAGGCCGTGGCACTCCTCACGAGCCTCTCCATGCCCTCCTCCGGGTTCGCAGCATGCCTCACGTGGGCGTAAATGTGGATGTCGAGCTTGCCAACCCGGCTCAAGAGCTCCCTGATGATGAACGGGCCGAGGAATCCCGTGCACCCGGTCAAGAACACGTTGATGGGCTGCGTCTTGTCAAGCGTGTACCGCGTGGCGTAGGCAGGCATCAACATGGTCTTGGCGAGGTTGACCGCATCCCCGTAGTAGTCTGGGGCCCCTGAGTCCGCGGAGTCGGCCGGGTGCTCGTCGGCACCTTGTCGGTCCGTGCCCGGCTGCTGCTCGGCACGAAGTCGGCTCACTTCGGCAGCAAACCGGCTGATCGTCGGGTGGTGGAAGATGGCCCCGAGCGGCACCTGCACGCCGAGCTTCTTCCTCAACGCGAAAATCATCCGCGTGGCGAGAATCGAGTGCCCGCCTAGGTCGAAGAACGAGTCGTCCGGGTAGACTGCGGCGGGCCGGTTAGGGAGAACATCAAGCCACAAGTCCCTGATCTGGGCCTCGTCCGCGGTGAATTCCGCAGCCTCCTTCTGGTCCTGCTCCACAAGCTTGGCAACCTGTGCGAGCTGCTCCTGCGAAGGGTACGGAAGCTTCTGCTTGTCGATCTTGCCGTTCGGGTTCAACTGCAACCGGGCCATCGGGATGATCAACGTTGGAACCGCGTAGTTGGCCAAACGCTTCTGCAAGTGTGCACGCAACGCCTCGATCAGGGGCCTGTACTCGACGAGTCCCTTGACGATCGGGTCGGCAATCGACTTCACCTGCTCGTCGTCCGTCACCCTGTACTGGGCAAGCTCGGGCACCTGCTTAGGCACCACGAACGACACCAAGGTCCGCTCCTTGTTCTTGTCGAGCCGGACCAAGGTCACGTTCTGCCTGACGAGCGGGAAACGCGAGATGTGCGTGTCAATTTCGCCCAACTCGATACGGAAGCCTCTGATCTTCACCTGGTCGTCCGCCCGGCCGCAACACTCGCAATTTCCGTCCGGAAGATACCGGCCAAGGTCCCCAGTCCGGTACATTCTGTCCCTGGGGCCCTTCCAGAACTTTCTCCAGGGCTCGCCGTGGTCCAACTGCCGGTCCCTGGCCTCGAACTCGCCACCGTCCGTGAACCAGTTGCCCAAGAACTTCTTCTTGTTCATCTCCGGAAGCCCGCGGTAGCCCTCGGCCAAACCGCCCGCACGCACGTAGATCTCGCCCACTTCACCCACGCCGCACGTTTCCGACGGCTCGTCCCGGTTCACCACCACCAACTGCACGTTCTGCATGCCGGAACCCGCCGGAATCACGTCCTTCTGAGCCTCGAGAAACATGCTGTCTGCACTCCGGCTTGGAATCTCGAAATACGAAACTGCACGCTGCGTTTCCGTCGTGCCGTACATATTGACGATTGCACAGTTGCCGGCCAACGTCTGCAACCGGAAACAATCCCGCTTGGTGAGGATGTCGCCGACGAAGAATGCGTGGTGCAAGGATGGGATCTCCGCAGTCGCATCTGCCGACAAAAGCTGGCCCATCGCCGGTGTAAGGTGCGTAACGGTGGCCCCATGCTCGGACATCCACTCTGCAAGCTGGCCCGGCGTTCCGATGTCGTCAGCCGTCGGAACCAAGAGCTTGGCACCGAGGAAAAGCGGCGTGAACATGTCTCGCTGAATCGGGTCGTGTGCGATACCGGAAAGCATCGTGAACCGGTCTTTTTCCGAGAGCCCGAACTGCCGGGCCATCCATGGGAAGTAGTACGCGAGCGAGAAGTGCCGGCCAAGCACACCTTTGGGCACACCTTCCGAGCCAGATGTGAAGGAAAGTGTTGGTGCCGAGTCTGGGCCCACCAAGACGTTTGGTCTGCTGGATTTTTCTGCGTAGAATGGCTCCAAGACGTTTTCTGCACCCTCCTCCTCCTTGCTGCTGCCCCTGCTGCCCACAATCGTGCCATCATCCTGCAAATCGAGCCCGTCAATGCGTGCCACAACGTGCAACTCGTTTGAAATGTAGTCCTCGACCAACCGGTTGATCACACCGGCTTTGCGGATCACTATGATACCCCTTGGGTCGGCCACGCGAAGATAGATGTTTTGCCGGGCTGGTGGATAAGCCGGGTCGATCACTGAGAATGCTGCACCCGCCTTCAACACTCCCATGACTGCCACAACCAAGTCCACCCCTCTGTATGCGTATATCGTCACAATATCGCCCCTCTTGATACCATTTGCAATCAAGTAATGGGCCACAACGTTCGAAGTCTGGTCAATCTGCCGGTAGTTGAATGTTCTGCCGTGCGAATCTGCATCCAGCTTCGATGCTGTCTCCACAACACACTCCCTTTCCGGGAATTTCGCTGCATTATCACTGAAGATATCCTGGATGGCTCCCCGGAAGTTGCTGAAGTCTAGATCCCGCTTTGGGTCTGGAAGCACCTTCTGCTGCGTCTCCGTCACAAGCGAGATACTCGAAACAGCCTCGTCCGCATTCTTGGCAACACTCTGTCTGACTTTCGCAAACTGCTCCGTGAAAATCTCCATCCGGGACTTCTTGTAGAGAAGCGAGTTGTATAGCACGTCGATCGACCCGTCCCTCACGTCGAAGTACAAGGCGACGTCCCGCCTCGATCCAGCGGCAACTGACTCTGTCAATGCCCTGTGTAATCCATCTGATGACGAATGTTCAAACGACACTGTAAACAATGCTGGTGGCTTCTCTAGGCCCTTTTTCTCCTGTAAAAACTTTGCGATTTCATCCAAGGGCACGACTTTCTCGCTCAGCTCCTTGTAGGTCTTCGCAACTTGCGCACGCAAACCTGAAAATGTAATCTTTGGGTCGTCCAACGTGAGTGTCAACACAAATGGTTGCTGTTTTGCATTGTTGGTAGCAATAGTGATTAATTCATCCCCGGAAAGACGGCGAACCAAAAGTGCGAACACTGCCAAATCAGTGATAAACTCATCCTCGCTTGCTGTTGTGCCAGAAATAGGCCCGATCTTAGTGCTAGCCTCGGTACTTTTACCATTTGCTGGTCTGTTAAAATCTGCAGGTAGCTCATTAAGAGTTGGTGACTCTAAACGGTCGCCCCAGAATTGCAAAAGATCCGACATATTTCCTACTAAATGCCTGATAACGATTCCACAAATATCCGTGCAAACTATAGAACCTGAAGCACCTGATTTACCCCTGAACTAAAATGAAATGTGATGCCAAACGGTGAGAATTTTGTTTTTTGATCCACCGGCCCTATAAATTGCACGCATCGAAATTTTTGCCAAAAGACTCATTTCCATGAAAACGGACAAACCGCACCAAACAATGCCCAATTTTTTCATGGCCAGCCCTACCTTATATTTTTCTTGAATTACTTTTAAGTTTTTTTCACTGGATATCTTTCCATTAAACTACAGGATATTACGCTACAGGATATTACACTGTAGGATATTACACTGTAGGATATTACACTGTAGGATATTACACTGTAGGATATTACACACGTAAACCGTTCCCAGCGTGAATGTTGCCTTTATTAAATCTCTTAATAAATCTGCACATCTGTAATTTTGTGCATAGATTTGTTCGCCGAAAAGGAGTCCCAAATAAAATTGCAGGAGTTCAAAATAAATGACTGATCAATTTTAATTCACTCTGGGCAGCACTAAATTTCCTTTTTTTTTTTTTTGGTGGGTGTGGTTTGGGGCAAATTTTACGCATGTTTAATGTACGTTTTGTGTGAATTGAGCATAAATCTCACATTTATTCTAGCAGAAATTGTCAAAAAAAAGCTGTGAAAAAAAAAAAAATAATAACTTCATCAGACCAACATTATAGACCCAATTACGAGAAACGTAAAGCATTTACAGAGTTCACTTTTTTTTGTTTATATTACACAACAGAACTCAACGATGTCACAACGAAGACTTTTACAGTAAGTAGTTCAGAATGTTATTTGGAAATGAAATGGTTGTTTATCAATTGGAGCTGCTACCGATGATAAGAACGATAGGAAAAGCACGATGAAACAGTTGTGCATATCCAGGCTTTTGACGATTCTTGGTTGTTACCTTACTTCTCTTTTCTGCATAATTTTTTCGTTCCTTAAACAGGTATCGTGATAGTCATCATTCTTTGTGCAAACCGAATTCATTGAAGCGTTACTAACAAAGCATTTAATAAACCAGAGAAGTGGATCGAACGTTCAAGAAGGTGAACGAGGGAATAGATGAGTTCGATTATATTTATGATAAACTTCTGGACAGTGATAACCAGTCACAGAAGGAAAAGTTGGAGGGGGATCTAAAGAAAGAAATCAAGAAGCTTCAGAGGCAGAGAGAGCAAATTAAGAATTGGATGAGCGGAAACGAAGTGAAAGACAGCCGGCCGTTGGGAGAATACAGAAAGAAGATCGAGCATGAGATGGAACGATTTAAGGAGGTGGAAAAGGCAATGAAGACGAAAGCTTTTAGCAATGAGGCACTTCTTTCCGGAAAACCGGTTCTTGATCCAAAGAGAAAAGAGAAAGCCAAATGTTGTGAGTTTCTTCAAAAGAACATTGAGGAATTGCAAAGGCAGGCCGAGGTGATTGAAGCGGAGGTCGATAGGTTGTCTGCAGCTATGAAGAAGCACAGGCCTAGTGCAACAAAGCAGCAGGAACTGGATGAGCAGGATGGGCGATTGGAAAAGCACAGATATCACATACGGATGCTTGAAGGTGTGATGCGAAGGCTTATGAACGACAAATTGGACGTATCCCAGGTAAATTCCATAAGAGATGACATCGAATACTACGTGGAGTCGAATGATGACCCAGAGTTCGTCGAGGATGACGATTTCTACGAAGAATTGGGTGATGAAGACATGACTGAAGTTTTGGACGGTGATTCTTCAACGGCTGACGTTTCACACGTCTCCTCGTCACATTCTGCATCTCCACAGCCTACATTGTTGTCCGCTACCCGGACACATACTACGAATTCGTCCACATCCGGGATTGCACAGCCACATGCACCGCCACAAGTGCATACCCAGGACCAAAACCAAAACCAGACTCAGCCACAAGCGCAAGCACAGCCAGCGACCCAGTCGGTCCCTGTGGCACAGCCAGCTACAGCCGGTGCCGCTGCTACTCCTAGGGTGCAGCATAAAGTGAAGCAGAGAATACCATCTGGAATAAAGCTGACGTCCGTTTCATTCTCAAAGCCGCATTCTGTTGCTGCTACGCATAATCTGGCATCGCAACTTTCACATGCACATCATTCGTCTCCCGTTGCATCGGCAGCAATTCTTTCGGGCGGATTGAAGCCAGCTGCACCTGTGAAAGCACCAAAACTCAAGTATTCAGAGGTGGCAGCAGCAGCAGTCGCCAATTCGACTCCTACTGCAAGAACTGTTCACTCTTCTGGCCATTCCACACCTTTGCACACGGCCTCTGCACACTTGTCAACAACGAGAATCTCGTCTTCTCACCAAGCACAGCCGCATTCCCAATCCCCAGCACCGGTTTCAGCTTCATTGTCGTCTCTTACCCCGACGAAGCCCGTGCAAAAGTCCTCCAGCCCAGTTTCAATGGCTGCAGCCTTGGATAATGCTGTGGTAAAAGACTTGGCAAGCTCCATCAAGAAGTCGGTCTCGTTTCTGGACCTCTCGAATTATACAAACCTTCCAGACGGTTTCGACAAGTACGTGAAAGATTTGGAAACTGCCAAGCAGCGGCTTGTGGAGTTCAAAGACTTTTCTGGCAACAATGCACCGACCCAAACTACAGTGTCGGGATCCCCCGCTCTAAACCATATTTATGAGATGAAGCTGCCGGAATTCAAGACAATCTACCCCCAATTGGAGTCATCTTTGCTCAACTGCCCGGACTCTTACGATGCCGATACGCCGAATGACTATGTTCCTACCAATCAGTTTGTCACACAGCTGTTTTTCCCCAGAGATCCTGCTGTAGAAGTTACAGGCTCCCGGAAACTGCTCAAGAAGCTCGATTTGGACACTCTTGCTTACTGTTTCTATTACAACAATCTCAAATACAAATCCAGCTTCACCGACATCCACAACTCGCATGAAAGCCGCGATTCGCGCTACCTCCAGTATATAGCTGCTCGAGAATTACATGATCGCAGCTGGCAGTATGACCGCCAGTCCAAAATCTGGTATCACAATGATCAATTGTCTCCAGAAGCTTCCAAAGACTCTGCAAATGGTGGTGTTGCTGTCTCTAGCTGGAACTTCTTTGACTTTAAGGACACCTGGATGGTCAAAAACAAGCCTGGATTCAAGTTTAACGAGAATCATGAGGAGAGGTCTTTCCTCTAGGTCTGTCTTCCCATCAAGCTACTTTGTATCTGTACTTTGAGATTACTCTGCTGCGTTTCTGTTTTTGTTGTCCTACTTGTCTCTGTCTGTAATATTTCCATTTATAATGATGTCTTTATACCTTTACATATAACATCTTTTCTTCCTCCGGATGTCTTTACTCTATCTAGAGCTGTCTATTATAATTTTTTTGGCACTACTGAAACTTCTAAAGTTTTTCCATTATAGTTCCCTTTCAAGGAACACCTCACTGAAATGAATGCACTGCCTATAGCAATCTTCAAATCCGTCTGCTCCCCCATAGTATGGGTCCTCAACAATTGTTGGAAATGATGGGTCTTCTCTCCAATTTCCAAACATCTCAACAACTGCTTCAGAACCCCTTGGTCTTATCCTCCTCAAATTTGCAAGGTTTGATTTATCCATGCAAATAATATAATCGTATTTCCTGAAGTCCGATGCTGAAATTTGTTGTGCTCGGTGATTTATTGGAACGTTGTGTTTACCACAAACTGCAATTGTTCTGGAGTCGGGTTTTTCTCCGATATGATATCCAGCTGTGCCAAAAGATGTGATTTCAGAAAATCTCCCATCCAGCTTCTGATCACTCACCACTTTCTTAAAAACGGCTTCTGCCATTGGTGATCGGCAACTTTTGTGGGTGTTAGTAAGAATTTAGCTCGGCCAGACTATGTTAGATACATACATATTTCCAAGGCAAACAAATGCCACTCTGAGTTGCTTTCCCATGTTTTAACTATAGTTTTGTTCGTATTGTTGTTTATAGAAAAGTCTTTGAATCTTTTATTACTTGTACAATAATGTTCTGCAGATCTGTTTATTCTCACAACTTTTTTTTTCTTTATCGGAAATTTTTCAAGATCTAGATCTATTTCCTCCGATAGGGATGCGCTTTAATTCTCTGATGTCTTGCCTTGTATTTGTGATTATGGATTTTCCTTTCATTATGAATATTTGTGCATTAAATAGTCACAATACCATAGTTTTTCATTAGGTACAATATCCCTTGCCCATGAAATCTGCACGAAGCTGAAAAGGTTATATTAAAAGACTACATACGTATTATCGTAGGAAAAAAATATCATTAAAATAGAAACAGATGCTAAAGGCATACAGCTATAAGCACGATGATTAAAATAAAAAAGGTAAAAACCCAAGTCCTTCGGATATGCAATAAATCCATGTTTCGAGATATTCAATATTTTATTCACACGGCCTTTTCTTCCTCAATAAAGCAATTCAATCCTGTAAACGCCTCATCTAAAGATCTCCTATAATATTGCTCTATCTTATAGCCACCGGCCTTGAACTGTTCATTCTTCACAACCTTCTCAACATATGGATCTTTGTACCTACTATAATGTAACCTGTATGGTAGCGGACTCAATCTGTCACCATTAAATGGAGTGAAAGGTGTTTTCATCGAAGCTTCGCGTGCCTTCTTTGATGGCGATTTTTCGTTTCTTAATATTGCCTGTTTTTGTCTTAAATACTTCTTTTCAAGTTCATCCAATTGTTCCCTATATTTATTGGACCGTTTCTTCATTTGCTCTTTAACAGACCGAAGCACTGCCTCTGGATCCTTCTCCTCCGACGATTCCTGAAGCTGATCAATTGCAGTCATCTTTTCTAGATTTTTCAAATTGCTCTTTTCGTATAATATCTGTCTATTAAGTTTGTTCCGTTTTGATTTGTATTGCTTTTCTAGTTTTTGAAGTCTTATGAATTTCTCATATTCCTGGTCCCTCCTCACATTATTCAATGTTATCGATTGCTTGTTTTCAATCGAGTATTCCTTCAAACGCTCTTCTGTTTTCTCAACATCTATCTTGTGTAAAAGTTTGTACACAATGTCCTCTATCTCTTCTAAGTATTTGTTGTACTCTTCCGTATTCTTGAAATCAGTTGCTTTCTTGTTGTATATACTAAGCACCCTCCGACGAATATCGCACTCCTTTTCTACCTCGATATCATCAAAAATCTGGGTTTTGAACTTGTTTTTTCGTAAGATCTTGTTGCAATTAGGATACGGACAAACAGATGGTCCTAACGAAAATATTCGGTCCACACAAGCATCACATATCTTATGGTAGCATTCTGGATTAATTTTAAATTGTATTTCCGGAGAAAGATATTTGTCCGTCTTGCACACGGGGCACATATCCTTGGGCACATTATTCCAATCAAGATCCACCATTTTTCCTCTTACTATTTTTCTCCCTTCGAGTTGTTATATGCTGATTATAATCTCCCAAAAACGCCACAAGCACAAAAACGCAGTTATTTCAATATCCTTTCAGTTGTATTTAAGTATATGTCCTTTGTAAATTGAACTGCTGACTTATTTAAGTTATCATCCGATCTATACCGCCTTCAAACATGTGCAAGATATCTTCTTAGCCCGCCGTCAGACAAATTATACTCAGGTGTACGGGTGTGTCAACACTCCTTGAAAACATAAATGTGTATATATGCGACGCGACTAAACCCAGGACGCGCTTGCAATTCATTAGTTTCCTTCCCTGTAGTACAGTAACTTCTTGAAGGTTTTCATTACAAAAAGGGGTCCAGGAACTATTGAACAATATGTCTCTTACAGACAAAAGTATTGATGCGATCTCAGATCAGCTTTTTTTGCAAAAGAAGCCGATCACATACAAAGTTCTTTCACGAAAACTTGGGATTTCCAATCATGAATCAAAGTCTCTGCTTGAACAGTATTACGATAAGTACAAAGACGAGCGAGACGGGTTACAGCCTACGTATATCTTGATAGGAATGCATCGGCATGTGCAAGATGAGGAAGAAAATGGTGATTATGGGGAAGATAGTGGATCAATACTTATCAAGCTCTGCAGAAAGGTGGAACTTGAAGATGCTAAGAAGCAGTTTTCAAAAATGCAGTCATGCTTCATTTACTCTTTGAACGATGGAGATATACCGTTGGACAATATAGTTGTTGCGAACGAAACAATTTCTGAAGTTTCTTCTGACCAGAAAATGACTTTTGGTCTTGAAACTCCTACGGCGGGAAAATTAAGTCTAAAGGAGAAGGCTGAAATAATTTCCACGACAAAAGATCTCGAGGTCAAAAATGAAATCGTGACGCATAAGAAATCTTCAAGCGTAAGTAAAAAGGTGGAGAATGTTAAGAAGGAAAAACCTGAAAAGGATCCATTTGCATTGTATCATTCTCGAAAGAAGGAGGTCGAGCAAAAGAGTAACGTTACTTTAGACAAGATTCGGCAGGACGATTTCGAGAAAAGTCACAGAAGGCAGATGCCGGCTCGAAAGAAGGCAAAGGTCTTCAGTCAAAAAAGGCAACAGCATGAGGATGAACTCTCTAAGATGTTTGCTGATGATGTAGATGACAAGTCAGGTAACGAGGATGGTGATTCAAAATCCATTCCAATTGAGGTTGAAGGATTAGATACTAAGCCAAGTGAAGTGAAAAAGGCAAGTACAGAACAGGAAGATGCTTTAGAAGGAAAGGTGATAAACGATTTCTTGTCCAATAGCACTCAAAAGACAGAAACTTCGAAAGAAGATAACGCTGTTAAGACATATGTTGATAAGGATGGATACATGGTGGCAGTGAAGGATAATGACAATAGTAAGGCTAACAGTAGAGCATCTAGCCGCCCAAAGAGAAAGGCAGCAAAGGCAAAAAATCATGTGATCAGCGAAAAGGGCTTAAGTAGAAAGCGTAAGAAAAAGAGTGCTTCAAATCAGACATCGTTAATGTCGTTCTTTGGCAAGAAAAGGTAGTTTGAAATAAACTTGAGTCTGTTCGATTTCTGTTGATTGAAAAAAAAATATGACTGCGGGGAGGTGATTGATCGATTGTGTGGAAAGCGGAGAATAAAAGCATAAAAAATCTATCTTCCGAGCAAGATGTCGTTGATCCTTCATATATTTGCGTATTTTCCAAAGGGAAGATTATATACCACAATGCCAAGTTTCTAAGGCATTTATAGTTTTAATATTACAATACACAATTCAATATGCAGCAGGATGCACCAGTTATCCAAGGAGGAGGATCTCTCATGATTTCATGGCAAGTAACTAGTACGTTTAAAACCGATGTACCACTTTTTTTTTGCTATTTTATACTAACTACAAATTTTTTAACACAGATCAAAGGGTTCTTGTAATAGGTGGAGGAAATGTAGGATTATCACGTGTGAACCATTTACTAGAAGCGGATGCTAAGGTGACCGTTGTCTCAAAAGAGTTGTGCCCTGAGTTGGAAAAGTATGAAGCATTGCAGCTTCTTGAATGTGTTGAGAAGCGTGAGTACAAAGACTCAGATTTACAGATGTATGAAACCACAAAAAGAGAACAGATGATGACCTTGGATCTCGAAGATGATGAAAATAGGAAGATTATCGATGATTTCGAGAAGAATCAAAAGTTTGCTTTGGTTCTCATATGCATTAATGAGCATAAGATTGCTCGTCATATTTATTTCAAGTGCAAACAACTAGGTCTTGTTGTCAATCTTGCGGATGATCCTCAACATTGTGACTTTTACTTTGGCTCTGTCTATAGAAGAGGAGCGTTGCAGATCATGATTAGCACTAACGGAAAATCTCCAAGGCTTTGCAACAGAATTAAAAACTTTAAAATTAAGCCCATGTTTGAGAGCTTGGATATTGCAAATGCAATTGACAACTTGGGTTATATGAGGAGTACATTAAGGAACAAGGTTGACCCTGGGGAGGACAGAAAAACGGTTAAAGAACGAATGCATTGGAATAGGCAGATAACGGATTTCTTTAGTATCGAGGATTGGTGTGAGATGGATCACGACAAAATCGATGCCATTTTGAGCAAGTTTCCGGAGCTACCGACACCTGAATAAATAAGCCATCAAAAAGAGAATGTGTATTGAAATATAAAAAGCATTGAAAATAATAAACGAATAAGAATTCTGGCAACGACAAATATATAGTAGCAAAAGAAAAGACGAAAGCAGCAAACGTAAAACGAAGAATCGAAATGTGAGCGTAAGGTTAAAGATAAAATGAAAATGAAAACAACAACAATAGCAATAACGAAAAGGAGATAAAGGCAGAAAACTGAAAACATGACGAAAAGAAAACGCAACAAAAACAGGAGATTTGATCCAGCAGCAATAAAGGCTGTAGGTGAAACGCGAAAAAGTGTAAATAGTAATAAGTAGTAAGACCCGGGTCAACACAAGAGCCGCAAAACCGATGATGGAAAACCTAACTTCAGTGAAACCAGTTTGCGGCACAGCCGAAATATTAATGTTCACGTGTCCAAGAGAATGTGAAAGAGAATATAGAGAAAACAATGCAGCAAATCCAGCAGCAACAACGACATGTTTATGTGCAAGTCAATCAAAGCAAAGGAAAGAAAAGGGTGGTGTAGAGTAGCCGATGCTTAGTCTCTTTTAATCGTGTTCTGGCTTTGTCTGAGGTTGAACGCCTTGTGGAACCTGCTGGCCTGCTAGAAATTGTGCAGATGGGTCAAAATACTGTTGTGGCATATCCACAAACAGCATTTGGGCATTTTGACCTGGCCGGAGAGGCTCAGAGGTCGAGGATGACGGATGAGATTGCTCTGATTCTGATCGTGGGCCATTTAGTGGGACCGATGCAGAATTTGCTGGTACGTCTGCAGTGCCCTGGGCCATCTCTGATGGACTTAGCGACATATTAGGCTGCGGTAAAACAAAGTATGGATCGTAAAACATCTGTGGACCAGGAGGCATACCCATCATTGGGCCCTGGGATGACTGAGAAGCACCTTGGGGACCGGGAACCATCTCCATTCCAACCATTCCCATGCCAACAGACATGCCAACACCCAACGGTGGTGAAGAAGGCGGTGGAACTGGTGCACCTGGAGACTGCATGATAATTGGATTGGCAAACGATGGCGACATTTGATTCATTGACTCCTGTTTTTGTCTCCACTGCCTGCGTTGGCCACTTCTTCCCCATCTCAGTCTGATTCTAGATCCGCCCAACACGAATCCCTGCATTTCATTCACAGCCTGCTGCGCACTTTCATGGGTAGTAAAACGCACAAAGCCGCATCCCTTGCCTGGTGGAACGCAGACGTTGACAATGTCTCCAAACGGATCAAAGAGAGACCGCAATGCATCTTCGGACACACTGGAATTGATTCCTCCCACAAACACAGTTGTGTTATTTGGGTCCTGGCCGCCGGAATATGGTGCAGAGCCAGAGCCAGGATATGGAGAAAATACATTTTCACGCTGTGTTGGCACAAACTGAGCCATGAGAGGCTCACCCATGCCAGAGGATCCATCGCCAACAATATTGCTGGGACTCTTTTGCTGCACAGGGTAATCAAACTCGCTTCTGCCCATCATATGTCCAAGTCCAAGATTCACGTTGTTACCATTCTGGTGTTTTGGTGTGGCCAAAGCAACACGAATCGGCCGACCACCAAGCCATTTTCCGTTCATCTCCACAAGGGCACGGTTTCGATCCTCTTCACTCGTAAAACGCACAAATCCAAAACACCGAGAAACTCCAGTAGCCGGATCCGTCATCACGCGCACAGTTTTGACCGTGTTAAAATGTGTCTGAAACAGTGATAAAAGGTGTGCTTCAGTCGTTCCAGAGGATAAATCGCCGACAAAAAGTGAAAACTCTGGGGTCTGCTCCAGCTGTGTGTCTAGAGTTGCTGCAGTTGCCCAATTGAGCCTGAAAGGCTTTCCCCCTGCTCCGGGGATTGGTGTACCGTTCAACGTTAGAGCATTTTCCGCATCTTTGGGGGTCGAAAATTGTACAAAGCAGTATCCTGAGTGGTTGGCCAATGCCTGTGCACCCCTATTGCGAGAAATTTGTCGCAATAAAAGATTCCGTTTCGGTTTGATGACCTTAACCATCACCGAAAATCCCAGTTGAGCCCAAAGTTGTACAATGAAGTTGTCATCCCACCATCCACTAACATCGCCCATCCAGAGTGTTCTTGGTGGAACAACGTTTGCAGGATTAGACGGTGGTTTTGGTAATGGAAGTGGGGTAGCCAGTGGTTGTTGTGACGCATTCATCCCCGCAGTTCCATCCAAATTTGTAGTTGAAGGAGGTACAACACCAGGGGAAACTGGTCTTGATGATGGATTTGACGCTGGAAGCTGAAAATTTGTTGGCTTTGCAGATGTGGGGGATGATGTTGATGATGCGGCTGGTGAAGGGGACCTCCCGAATTGGTTGGTAATCATCATGAAAGAAATGAAAGAAATTTCAATCGAAAAAGCTCGAATGTATCAATTGCAAAGGCAAAAAAAAAGCAAATGAAGAATTAAGTTATCGGATTCACCAAACGGAACTGAAAAGCAAATGAACAATTAGTTATAATATGTAATTGTGTCCAAGGCAACTCGAGGAATTTAAACTGATTTGGGCAAAAAATAATATAAAGAGAGAGAAAAAAAAGCTTGAAATCAATATGTATATGTATGTTGCTTTTGAACAGCAGCTGCTAAAGCTCAACGACAACTTAAGGTACGCACTTCGTAAGAATTGATCAAAAGTGTGCGATCAATAGTAATACCAGAAATCTCGTCTATACGTGAAACGAAAATGCAAAAGTCTTAAAATATGTTGCTGTTTAAACTCTCACACAATACCGATTAATTTTGTTAGGAGGACAATGGCATCACCTCTGAGAAAGAAGAAACTAAGGATTCGTTCAACAAAATAGAAGGCCTGACACAAATTGAAGCCGTATGTTTCGATTAAAGGTTAAAAGACTATAACAAAAGATTAGAAGAAGAAAATCCGGTCATTGGTGATGAAGTTGTGGTGAAAAAAAGGTACGTTGTCTTTATTTGGATAATCCCAGCAATACTGTGCTGAGCCTATTTATAGAATTGTAATTTTTTTTTCTTTCCCTCTATCATTTCATTTCCCTTTCTTGCATTCTGACTTCCGTCTCCCCCCTCTCTACCCCCTTTTCTTCGCTGCTTCTGTTTTATTGTCTTGACGCTCGTTTCAGCATTTCGCTTTTTTTTTTCATGGTCCTCCGACGGTCGTCTGCAGACTGCCTATCTGGACGGAATGAAGAGCAATCAGTCGATCGACGCTGGAATAAAAGCAAAAAATAAAAATAAATCAAAAATCAAAAATCAAAAATCAAAAATCAAAAATCAAAAATCAAAAAAACGCGTTAGAGTGAAATGGATGAAAGTACGTTAACCCATAGCTATTAGAAGTTCTTCCATACGTCCAATTGTATTTGAAATAGCGAACTAGCGAATGTTTTCTAGGGTTGCAGGTAGAGAGGCACGAAAGCGTGGATCTGCCAGAAGGCATGTGAATGTTGGTGATATAGTTATTAAAGCCCCAACTAATGTCAACAGGAAGCGTCTTCCAAGACGTATGTCAAAACGATTGAGTCAAAATAAGAGCAAAGCGAATAATACTATTCAAATTGATGATGTTGCCCCGGGTATGACATTCCTTGACTCTGACTCTGACTCTGACGATAACGAGCAATTTGTTGATTCCCGTGAACATTTGGTCAGTAATCATAGAGAAAGCCTATCGGGAATCTCCGATCCCGAGAATGCTGCTAAAGAAAATAGTAATGATAACGAAAGTATATTATCATCGTCATCACGTGAGTCCAGTAGTGATGACATACATAGCAATCGAAATTCAAAAATTGTTCACAACCTTCGAAGCAGTGACTTTGATCTGGTTATAACTGGTGAATTTCATTCCAAACCACAAACTAAAACAACAAATCACAAGACGAAAACAAAACGGAAGACGAAAACAAAAAGAATTACTAGCCGGAATCCAAGACTAAAGTCAAGTGCAGTAAAAGGTGGAACCTTTGTTCATAAGAATGGAGATGATAACGATTCTAAATCGACCAAAAATGGTGGTGGAAAAAAGTCCACTTTGGATCCAAAGTTAGTGAAACCAAAGCGCAATAAAGAGATTGTACCTGTTAAAGTCCCAGAAACTGCTCTTGAGTCACGCAAAGCTAATCCTCGAAGGAATACCAGGACAAAGAGAAAAAAATTGGAAAATTCCGCTAGAAAAAGAGTTGTGAAAAGACGCTCAACAAGAAAGTCATTGCCGAAGTCAAAGCACGCAGTCGAAATCATTGATTTGTCGAATAATTCTAGTAATGGAATTGAGAAACATGATGCTGACAATTTAGAAGTGAATAAAGTATCCTCACCTTTTGATAAAAATGTCGAAAGTGATGAAATTTCAGCATTCAAATCACAAACGGAGCTTTCGCTTGATGATAAATATGCTCAGACTGTTTATGATGGATCTAAGCGCAGAGTGAAAGATATTTATAGTAGCAAAGTTACAAAAGCAAAATCTTCGGTGCCAAAGAAAAGAGGAAGAAAAAAAAAGGGTGAGTTGGTTGGAATAAAATACAGGCGGATGCCGGCAAATAAGTCTAAAATCATAACTGTTGACGTTATTGGACAGATCTTATCTGATTATTTTCGCAAGAGAAGCATCCAAAAAATTGAAATTCTGGAAAAGAAGCATGAAAAGCGTTTGTTAAAATTTTGTATCATCTTTAAGGACCTGTCTTAATGGGTATTTTGATTCATTGATAGATGCACAGCTTTCCAACGACATGCTCATAAGCGAAATAGATTCTTATCAACGACAGAAAGTTCAATCACGGCTAGGGATATTAGCAACTAGAGAAGAGCGTAAACAGAACAATATACGATTAAATAACTTGCGGCATGATTATGCTTTTTTGAGGAGAAAATATGAATTGCGAAAAGAGATGTGCAATAATCTTATTAGATTAAAAGGTGGTGATGATGTGGATGGTTCTTCTAATACAAACGAAGCAGAATCAATTATTGGTGCAGTGAACTTTGAGTTATCTTCTGTTGAAGAAAGTGCGACTGATGGAGTGGATATTATTCAAAAGTTGCGTATCGTAAACTCACAAATACTTCAACTACTAGACGAAACCGAGCGTTATGTACAATAACAATGATGTATTTTTATGAATCATAAAAGAGTTGGCTCAGCTTTACGACAATGCTTTCTGTACAGTGAGGTTTAATAACACAAATCGTTAAAAATCAATACAGAAAAACAAAAAAAAAAAAAAAGACTGTAGTAAAACCCTGAAAGTTGCGACGTCAGTTCGCTCTGCAGTCACAATTTCATGCTTTATTATTTCTCTCCATAAACAGCTGATTAAACTTTGTAAATATGCATCTTCGTACTTTGCTCTGATCTTTTCGCCTTTTCCCTCTCCATATCTCTAAATGATCTTTACCCAACCCAGCAACCCTGATTTAAATCACTCAGAAATGTCGTACCCTTCACGTCAATTCATCTTCCTACATCTGGAAACTCGTTCATCAAAGCTCCACACCTGCAAGCCTAGTACTAGTTGAGTTTCATTATAACTTTATTCCGTTTATCACAGTGGAATTGTTCCGAATTCTCGCCTAATCGAGATCCTCATCTGCTATCAATGCAGCAATCATCCTGTACAAATAATAGAAGAACATTAGTAAGTGGAATCCTAGTTTAATAAAAGACTCCTTCTTGTGCTTTGAAAGCGTTCTAAATATTTCAGTTGCATCTAACATGTAGTTCTTTTTGTAGATCTTATTAGCATTGTAGGCAAGTAAAGGCAAATTAAGTAAAAATGAAAACCATTGACCGTTCAAAAGGAACAATAAAGTTAAAACTCCGTGGATGCATGCCTCAGGAACAATATAGTTGTTCAATTTGTTGCAAAGCTCAATTGGATTTATGTAATCACATTCCAAATCACTGTACATGATAGTGAAGAAAACTTGTAGGAACAAGTTTACAGCGTTCACAATCACTGATAGTATATATAGCCAAGCTTCCCCAGACATTTTATCACTATTCTTTTTAGCCTAAAAATCTCTCCTCGCACGTTTCCTTCCTCTTTAGATAGCTGGTTTACTTTCCAAAAAAAAAAGTTTGATATCCTAGTGAAGACATTTCACATACTTTAACTTTATGCACATGAACAATCTTTTTGTCCGTAATTTCTTTTTTACTTTAATTTGCTGAAAGCACTTCAAAAATTTTTTTTCTCAGCTTCTCAATTTTAATTTGCTTTAATCTTCCTTTCATCGTTTTCTTCCATACTTCCTGGTTCTCTTTTTCGACTCCCACATCAGTACACATTCACTGCCCTACAGCTTAGCTGTTTCAAGAATTAACTGCTTTCAAACAATATTCATTAAAATGGATATTTATGAAAACTTCTTGTCATGGCCACCGGCCTCTTGTCATTCAGCTATTAGAAAGGTTAATCATCGTCCTACGTAAATTACTTTTGTTTTATAAATGTATGTTTATCTTTAATTGTTCTTCTTCTGATAGCGGTCAAATAATTGCATTATTACGATTGTTACGATGTCGGTCCGCGCATTACGATAATCAATTGCAATCCACTAACCACTAAAAAAATAAAGGTTCTACCCGGACTCGAACCGGGGTCGCTTGGATCAGAGCCAAGAGTGATAACCACTACACTATAGAACCATCTACGACTTTGTAAATGGTCGGACTGAAGGTAACAAAATATTATTTTTAATAACCTGAAGTATAAGGATTCTTTAGATGATTATGTCGGAGTTAAGAGAGACCTTATGAGTTACTCCCGGGCTTTAGCTATCAAACTCCTTCTTTAATAGAACTAATAAGAACCTAGCAGTCGGGGAGATTCAGACAATTGTAAGGTCGGTTACCTAAGTGGGTGGATATAAATGTACCAAGTGGTCTGTGTGATAATGTTAATGCCTTTAACATTCTAACAATTGTGTATGTATCACCATAGAAGAAAATGAATTTACTTCCTTTACTCTGTTACCATCAAAGTGGAGTCGAACTAGTTGTATTGCAAAATAGGCTATCGGGTCTCGTCCCTTCGTAGAAGAAACAAGTTATATAAAAAGAGGTAAAGTAAAGTAAAAATAAAAAGGAAAATAAAGTGAGGTAATCATACATAATAAAAAAAAAAGATTTAATTCTCAGAAACAGAATTATGATCGCGCATAATTATTTTTCTGCTGATTCCCTAACATACACAGTTAGTGCATTTTATCCAGGATTGTCTCTATTAGATATTATTCTAAATCTTCGTTATTTTAGAATAAGTTCAGATCTCAAAACAAATAAATCTAATGACATATAATAATAGATTACCTAATACTAGGTAATATTCTCATATGTCCGACAGTTTTTATTTGTTTTATTTGCTTTTTCTTATTTTTATCTTTTCTCTTATTCTTATCTCTCTTCTTCTGTAAGCTGTGTCAAAACAATGATGCTCTCGAACAATGGATTTCAAGTAAGGAAAGATGGTATTGTTATATTATCTGATTAATACGAGAACTACATCTATATAAAGTGAAGATATTCCCTTCTGTATATCATTATATATACTCTTCATTATATACTACAATAAATATCGAAATACTATATAAATCTGGTAACAGTAACTTTAACAGGAAGATCGGAAATCTATCTTTCAATTATGTCAAAACACTAGAAGGATAGAACAATGAGGTTCTAAAAAGAACATGATTGATGGTCTATGTTGTCGTATAAGAAGAAGAGTGATAACTATATAAAGATGAGATATCCTTCTGTGTCTATACTAAATATTATGTACAAATTATACACTACAATAAATATCGAGATACTATACAAAGCTGGTAACACTTACCTTAAGAAATTATTTGTCTAGCTTTAAGCCAATATGTTCTTGGGTTGACCCCTTACATTACCACCGTTTTTTTTAGGAAAATCGACCTTGATTTCACTAAATTTTCAAAAAACATTTAGATATCTTCGTAAGCATTGCCTGGTTTAGGTGTATTTTCTTCTTAGGGCAATGAAATAATATGATACGTACAAGTATCTGATATCTTTATCAAATCGTTTATTCAAACAAACGTTCGTAACTATTCTTAAAAATCAAAGTATGTCAGAGGTATCTAACAAACATGTTCTGGAGAGCGATCTTGGTCGAAGACCTCATATGTCTTTTTATCATAGTTAATACCTGCTATACTAATAATTTCAGTGCGCGGTGGTTCTCTGGGGTAAATAGCATCTTGCTTTAAGTACGGTGTCAATAATCATATATTCATAGTCCTATTTTGGTAAAGTTGTATCTGAATATCATGTTCAAAAGTGTTCGGCCCCTTGGGCCTCACTATCTTAAAAGGTCCATAGTAGATTGGTGAATTTTTTTGGTACCGCAGCTTAATGCCGAAAGCCTTGCAGTTGACTAAAACATAGTCACAAACCTTAAATGCATGATCAAGTGCATGTCGATCATACTGAGCTTCTTGAGAGTGTTGCGACTAAATGATCTTTATCCTGTCAACCAATTAACTCAAGTCGTCTCACAAAGTCTTCTGCTCTAGGACTGTAATGGTTTAAGTCAATAATATCAGCGGAGATATGAACTGGACAATTAGGATTATATCCTTGAGCAACATAAGATAGACCATAACCTATCGAATTCTGGATACTACAGGCAAACTCGGTCATGCGTAAAATCTTATCCCAAACGTTCGAAGTAGTTTGTGCTGCCTTTCTAACAACTGTATAGAGAATTTGGCTAGCTCTTTCAGTTTGAACATCAATCTGGGGGTGATTTTTAATAGACATCAATCTATTTGTTTGCATTAATTTTGTAAATGTACTCCAACTTTTATTGACAAATCAGATATCCTTAACTGAAACAAGTGTTGCCAAAAATCAATTTCATCAGTAAGTTTTTCTAACAAACAGTTGTACGCAGTCTTTTGCATCAGGATTATCATCGGTTAAAATAAAATATGCCATCTTCTAAGATTCAAGGAAAAGAACTGTAACTGCCTTTGAAAAATGATCTGCGTAAAAAAACAATATATTTTTTGGTAATTATAACAAGTTCTGCAAAATTCATTCATTATTTCTACTTACTCACTGTTCATTTGACCTTCTGCTAATCGGTGTTAAACAGAATTTTTGTAACTAATGTTGTCATCAATCCGTTTTCCAAATCAGGAAACATGCTCTATTGAAATCTATGTGTTTTAGTGGACAGTACCTAAATTTAGAATGAAGTTAATTAATTTGTGTAAGGATGGTAAGCCGACCCAGCTAGATACCGATTCCTGGTGTGTGAAGTTGCAAAACTCAGAGACACGAATAATAATATCAATATGGACTATAATGTCAACTTATGATACAATCAATATTAAATTATGATCAATTCAAATTAAAAGTATATTAGCTTGTCTTCCTTAAACTCTTTTAAGAAAAAGAAAGTAATAATTATGTAGTATAGTTTCCAGAAAAACCCAGATATCACTTTTTACAAGTGTGGTTCTCTGTGTGATCAATTCTCAGAAATCATATGCTCTTGTTCGAATTTCTAAAAACCGCGAAATCCGACATTAAAGGATATATTCACTTTTTATATAGCAATGGACCAATATGTTCTGAACTTTACTTCTTACGTAACAGAATTGAGCCACATTAATACTACTGAGCTTTCTTTTGTTCATGAAATGGTTTACCGATTGTTGTATTGTCTAGGGAATATTACCAGAAGCTTTATAGCTTTAATCATCAAAAATAATAAATTAGCCTTAATAATTTTGGGACAACCGGAGCTATTACATTATATCCGTTCAGAAAAGCATGTGCCAGCTTTATCGAATAATATTCTTATCTATTGTTTGAGAAAAACGCATGCATTTTAAATTGCCCTCAAGCTTAGGGAACAATTCTTAAAAAAATAATACTACATAAATTAAACCTATTCCGGCATTTATTCAAAGTTCCAAATAACTATTTACCTAATGCTATTATCACTCCATAAAAACAAGAGCTAGTTAATATGGGCCACAAAATAGCATTTTTTGGCGCAACTGGAGGATGCGCAAATTCATGCTTGACTTATTCTCTCAAAAATGGGTACGATTGTGTTGCATTAGCTCGAACCCCTGCAAAACTAAATAAAATGCTGAAGGAACAAGGAGTTTCAGATGATATAATTATGAAGAAATTAACAATTGTAAAGGGAGATATTCAGAATATTAATTCCATTATAGAAGTGCTTGGTGGGAATGATAGTTCCAATTCCGTTTCTGCAATAATATCTGGTATAGGAGGAGCACCAGCTTTGCAGTACTCTTTTACCACACCAGTTACTTTGGATAATCCAAATATTTGCACCGAATTTACCAAAAATTTGATTTTGGCAATGAATAAATTAAAGCAGACCAACAATTTTAAAAAGCCGTTATTAGCAGTTGTCTCCACGACAGGAATCACAAGTGGTCCAGATGATCTTCCTTTTGGCTATCATATACTTTACAAGTATTTGTTAAAAATTGCACATCTTGATAAAACTAGAATGGAGAATATTTTGAATGAGGCAGCTGCTGAAAATTTGTTCTCTAAAATTATTATTATCAGACCAACTCTTCTTATAGGGTCCCATTTGGTCGAAAAAGGTATCGGTTATTTAAAACTCAAAGTTGGAACCGAAAATAGTCCCGTTTCAGGATACTACATATCGAGAGCAGATGTTGGAGAGTGGACTTTTCAGAGTTGCATCAAACAAGGTAGTAATCTTCCATTGGGAGTGTCCATATTTACACTTTCTTCTTAGTCTTGGTACGGCTACAAGTTTCTCATGGTAGTTACGCCTATTTATTTTATTGACAAGAAAAGCGCACCTTTACCTGTAGGAGAAAGGGATATACGAGATGATCTTTTTTTTATTAGGTAGATTTCTTATTATATCTCTTTTAATGCTATTCACCTTCTCCGAAATTTAATCCTATGTGTTTGTAATATTTACCGAATCTGTTTTAAGTGTGAGGGTAATTATCCCATGAGGCTCTTGATAACTAATATATTGAATGTTTCTAAGGCAATGAAAGAAAATGATACAAAGTAAAGAAGGTAAGGAAGAAAATATAAAAGGGGCAAGCAAAAGGAAAGGTGCACATGCTTAAACACCTTTAATCCTTATGAGTGAAGTTTTTTGGGGCATAAAACAAGGCAGAGGAGATAAAAACAAAGAGTTTCCTAGGCATTATAAATGGGCCACATTTTCTGCTGAATAACAGTTCTGTTCTTGATCATACGAAAACGATGTAACATAACACCAGTTTCTTGCACAATTTGTACCATCCTCACAGTTCGTGGTGAAAGGTGAAAGCCTTCCAGCGTAATTCTCATACATTTGAAGAATCGTAGAATTCGTTTTCATTTTTTGTGCAACCAATGCCCAATATGTAGCATTCAATGGTGATGACTCTGGCCAATCAATCTCATAAGCAGATCTAGCTGAATACTCATATTCCCAAACAGGTTCACTACCATTAGTGCCAAATGTACTTTCTAAATCAACATAGTAGTTGTGAATATTCAGCACGGAGAATGTTTTTTTGTCAACTTCATAATATCTCCAACCAGGATTGTATTTAGCAAGCGGCGTGATTGATTGTCCAATATAAGCCACATTAAGAGCATTTTCCTTTGTTTTCTGAATGTAATTGGTACCATCGCCTTTGAATAGGATTTGAAACTCATCACGATGTGTATGTCCATTAAATATACCTGCAATTGTATATGGTGAGAATCTTTCAACTATTTCGGTAAAAAGCTTGGATTGAACTGGAAGAATGTTATTGGACATCGGAATATGGTACAATATCCAAACACGTTGGTCCTTTGATTCGGCATCAAGTAATTCATCTACCAAAAATTTGAATGATCCGAAAGGATCGGAATCTTCAACCATATTCCAGTATGAGTATATGTTTCCATAATAGAATGCATTACTATTCATCGAGATGATTTTCAATCCCATTTTAGTAGAGATCGAATATCCGGCATAATGACGTTTTACTTGATCAACCTGCTTTTTTCCAATCCAATTGTAGCTTGACCACATTTCGGCCATCAAATCTGTATTCCATGTAAATCTATTGGTAAATTTGGTTTTTTCCGGTGCAATTTGTCCATATGGAAAAGAATCATGGTTACCGAGTGCTGGGTAAAGTGGAATATCGCGTAAGCCGTGCTTCGCATCCCTGAAAATAATTTCTTCCGACTTCTTGCTCATACCAAGGCTGATATATTGCGCCCCATCGTGATCCACCATATCTCCAGTAAAGATTGCAAATTTGAAATTAGGACCATTCTTCTTTTGAAGATTTCTAATTGACAGAAATGTAGAGTTTATCAACACCTCCGGAGAATCACACATATAACTTCCAAAAGTGGTTGCCGGTGTATAGATAGAAGAATTATCGTTGCTGACTGGTAGTCCTAAATGAAAGATGTCATTATTATCATAATACGAACCTTCGTACAAATTAGTGTATTTATCTTTGTCCTTATTATTCTTTCTTTTAGAATGTTTGTTGACAGTACAACACATAGAAGTAGTGCAATTTGCTTCTGATCCAACGGCATAGTCCTGTTCTACATGCAAATCTGAAACATGGATCACATTGAAAGTATCCTTTGAGTTTGGAATCGGAGCAAAATGTGCTTTATGAGGTTTAACATTATTCCACAGATAAGCGAGGGAAATATTTTCTGGTGTTCGGGGAATATCACACTGGCCAGCAAATCTATAATAGCAAAAATATTCAGCATCAAGGGAATTTGTATTCAATAATGTCAATAAATTTGTGAAGTCTGTTCCCATAAATGTGCTGTTAGCACTCCAGCTATGATATGCATTGTGACAACCTGCAGTAGATGATAACTTACTGGCAATGCAGTACCTTTCAAACACATCTGGAACCAAATCAGGTCTCTCAAAAGCCATATGTTTTCCATAGCCAAGCCTTTCTTTACATTTCTGGCATTGAGTGATATTGGACTGATCGTCTATTTCTGCAAAAACATTCAAACTTTTCTCAATGATATCTTTATCCGCTTGTGAAACTGAGCTAGCTGAGGCTGTAGAACCAGGGGTATGAATAGATAAGTGATGTTTATATAGAGAAATAGTGGATGTGCTCTCAAAATAATCAGAAGAATAACCTGAAGGATAATCAGAAGAATAAGCGAAGGAATATTCTCCATTATGTGCATCGCTGGGATATGTAGTTATTGATTGATAATCAATTTTTTCAGACTTAGTTTTTGTATTTTCCCAATCCCATTTACTTTTTATGGAATTTTGAAAAGCATATCCTGTGTTGCTTGGTTCCATCGAGACAGCATTATTTTTGTTTCTATCATGTGACCCACAATAGACTAAAGCATCAATAGTTTTATCAAATGAAACGGTTGAAATCAACTGGTTTCGATTATCACTAACATACCTGTTTACTGGGGAGGTACTAGCAAGAGACAAATATAGCGTGACTACAACAAATATTGACAGCATTGCCGAAAGCTGAAAACAATAATACTTATCGAAATTTTATACTTACATCTCACTCTTCTCAATGTATGTGCAAATACCTGCCTTTATAAGTTGAAGTGGAATGTAAAAGTTTGTGGTGCAGCTAACAATTTAGGCAATTACGGTCAGGACCCAATAAAGAGCCAAAGTTCTAAAATTCATTTGTGTAAATTGTATTATAACTTGTGGAACACATGTGCTGAACCTCAGTATTCTTTGTTATTCGATGCTTTTGAAACTTACCAAGGATAACAAAAATAATACGAGAATTTGCCTTATTGTGCATCATAGATAATATGTACTGCGTGTTTAAGCCTAATTTAATCATGTTGTAGCCACACAATCGATATCATAATACTCCGCATGCTAACAAAGAAGCATCTCATGTTTTCAATAATATGCGCCATGACTGTAGATTGGCTCATGGTTATTTAATTCAGACTTTGGTCTGGTTGCTGGCCGTTTTTTAGTGGTGTTCGTTTAAACCAAGAAAGTATGAAATTTCACAATGCAATACAAAATATGCACGCTACTTTTCTTTATCCGCACGGTTGAAATTGCTTACTCCAAATTCTCTTGCTTAAAATTTTACAGTTAAGAGCTCCCTAAGATAAAAAGAATGTTCTCATAGTACGATTCTATTTTTACAATTATATATATTTTCCATTTTATAATGACATAATACGTACATTAATAAAGAGAAGCCACTTTATTTTTAACAATGAATGATGTTTATTATAGAATTGATGAGATTGAAAGTGCCGAAAACAATGTTTCAACTGATATTGTGTTTATGATATCATGAAAAATTATATATAATTATTGCAGCTTTTGGGACATGCGAAAAGTATTTTTAGAATACAAAGACATACATACTACCGTTGTTTTTGTTGAAAGTAGTTCGTCACAATTTTTGGAAGGGATAACGCATAATAAATCGACCTGAATGATATACTTACATATTTTCTTCCATTTAACAATAGGTTGACTTGAGTCCCAAAGTGAATTTTGTTGATTTCCAACTTTCCGACCCTTTTCCAAATAATTTATTCCTCAAGCTCAAAACAAAGAGAATACAACTATTTATCACCTGATATCTTCCGCAAGAGAATAAATTATTGTTTAAGAGACAGTATTATCGAAACTCGGCAGCTATTTTTGTCGCAATTTGTACGAGGTTCAATATTCAAATAACCGTCCTTTAGAGATTGGTCTTCAACCTTTGAATTAGGGTACCCATCTAACATAAAGTAAGACTATCTCTTGTAAGCCAAGAACAAAGTTAAACATGAATTACGGCTGAACTGTAAGTGTCGGATGTAGAGCACCTGTAGCAATACAACTTGAACGAATGAGAATGAATTCTCATTTCAAAATTCCTTTATATATTGTTTATGCGCGCCATATTTGTCCCCCGATGCATCCAACATACTTTATTAGTAAGAAGTGTTAGTGCTAGACCAATTTGGTACTAAACATTAAATTTAACTACTGTATCTAATTAGTGATGCGTCTGCATATATGACATTGTTCTTTACGTCATCATAAGCCTAGTGTAATATTTTAGTTAATTTGTTTAAGTGTGACGCCGATTATTTTATGAAGTTTTTGTTATAACTAGTATCGAATGTCTTTAAGGTTGAAAAAAGGAGAAGTACAGAAGTAAAAAGCTGAAATACTTTTAATCCTTATGAGCGAGGCTTTTTTCGGCATATACAGAGCAGGGTAGTTTTATGTAGACGCAGATGTCGACGCATCTGCTGCACCTAGCTTCTAATGCCCATGACTAGAACAACTTTCATTTAACTCTAATCCGAATACCCAAAAATTACTTAAATACTTTATCACAATTTGAGAAACTAATATTTTTGATAATTATTAACTTCCAATTCATAAGTTTCTTCTAGTACAATTCATGTCCCATGTCATCCAAATAATTCGATTGAGATAAATAAATTAATGTTATAATCCTCGCGCTTTCCTCAAGTATTCATTCATTCATTACCTTTTCGGTTTTCTCGTGACCGGGAGCAAATAATTTTTATTGTAAGTCTACGCCATCTTTTTTACAGATATCAAGTTTGGCATCAACTTAGCCAACTGTTGCTAATAAAACTTACAGGACTGTAGAAGTTATCAGACGTTTGAAAAGAAGTCCTTATTTCAATAATTTTAATATTTTAATTTGTTGCTTTTTCTTTTTGTGGTTCTCGTATTCATCTGAATATAATCTCACAAGCAATCTTAAAATTCACAAAATAAGCTTTTTGCAGCTCTTCTACTCCTTGTGTAATAGTGGATTATATCTTAATTTTATACGACTACTCTAGGAATAATATTTGTTCACTAGGACCTCCATTATTTTGACACTTTATTTTCCATTTACTCTCATGTATGTAAATGCGTGCTTCATTTAACCTTACCAAATTGAATTATTTATTACAATTACTCGGGCCACTGTTCGTTTTTTCAAATGGCTCTCAGTGTTCTGTAAGTTTTTCACTATTCATGAAACCGTTTGGGTATAAATTTTATCAGCGGGAGATATACTCTTTCCCTTCTTAAATAGCTCTCTAAACAACTGTATTCTGAATTTTACATTTTTTACGTAACAGAGTTCGCAATTATGCATAATTGTTTTTGTCGGTCCTTTTTGATAGCAATAGAAAGAAATTTTTTGCAAAGTGTTTCTATGAAAAAGAGAAATTTAGTGTTAGTAATCTGGGAAAAATCAAAGTAATGCATTAAAGTCGATTCAGAAAAGCATCACTCTGCATGCTTAAATACTTTGAGCAAAACGAAACCATTTTAAATTGCACTAAAAAAAAGTTGATATTAGAGGGTACTAATATTTTGTTGAGTAATCTGAAATATGAATTCGGTGAACTGATGTGAAATTGATTTGTAAAGTGTTGGTATAGCAAGGATTGAAGAGGAAAGCAAAAAAAAGTTTATTAAAGGAAAAGTAGCTGAGAAAGGATCTGATTTTATGTAGGCTCTCGGTCTGTGACACCGATACTCGATTTTATGGTAAATAAGTAATTAAACAATGAAAATTGAGAAACTCGGAAAACCACAAGTTGTGGAATTTTAGTTTACTGCTTCTATACCAATAAAATATGTATGAGGGTCATGTGGAATAATGAAAGTTAATAAAGTTAAGTAAGTTATTAAGGAACCAACTTACTGATACTATTTCTACTACATATTATTAGTATTAGCTGCTTATTTACGTAATTAGGATATAAAGACAGCTTTCATTAGATCTTGGAGTATATCAGTTTGAGAAGAAGTAATTGGTTCCCTTCACTTGGGATTCTTTACAATATTACATAATCTAATAATCTGATAAATTTGTTGACAGTCGCGTCTAAATAAAACTGCCCTGGTTTGTTTATGCTCAAGAAAACCTCGCTCATAAGAATTAAAGGTATTTCAGCATGTGCATTTCCCATTTTTATCCTGTTCGTTTTACCTTCTTACTTAGTTTCTTTTACTTTTATACTTTTCCTTTCTTTAGCCTTAAAGACACTTAATACTAGTTATAACAAAAACTTCATAAAATAATTGGCGTCACGCTTAAAACCAAGTCAATATACTTGTACAAATAAATTTAAAAGTACTTGTATTTAGAAGCTAATACTGCCTTGACTTATTCGATGCAATTAAAAGTGGTTACGTATGTACATTTCTAGTATTTTATCTCTTATACTCTTCGTCCACTCTTCTAAATAATTTCTTCCCTGAAAGCATTCAATTAATTAGTTACCAACATCGATTGAAAAGTACATTGTGAAGCACATCGTCAATAAACTAATCTACTACATTACAAATGCAAGCTGCTTACGTTGTTTTGCAATTTAAGACTTAAAGGATCACAATTCAAATATTAGTTCATAAAATCAGAAGACTGATGTTGTGGTACTGAGACTTATTTTATTTTTGAAGCGAAGAGAGAGAAAGCATAAGCATATTGTTGTCCATGTCAAAAATAGTCGGAAAGAAGTCAAAAAAGTTTTCCGGAGGGGAGATTCCTGCAAAGGTTTAGGAATATTTCGGTTTTTTAATAACATAGTTGCAGTCTATTACATGATTCTTATCGATTTTTTTTTAGTTGTATGGTTTCAAGAAAGATTGCGTACAATTTAGATTCTAGTGTCACTGAATATATTGCATTGGGCTTTTTTTCCCCAGCTATTAAATGAGGACTAAAAAAATGTACAACGTAATTTGTAATTTTGATAACCAAATTTGTGCAGAATATTGATTTGTTTTTCGGAAGTTTATTTTCGTCGACGCTTTGACCGATGATGAACAACAAGAAAAAAAATTCGGCAAGAAGTGGAATCTTGCTTCTACCCCAAACATTCTTTGACAGAAAAAAAAAGAGAATCTGAAAAGAACTTTGATTCATTTATTCATCAAGACAATAGATCGCCGATGAATCAAAACATTTTTTTTTTTGGTAAATAACCCCAACCCCTTCTTGAATTTTAAATTTACGGGGAAATCATTGTTTGAATATTGTTCCGCAATATTCCTTGAGACGTGGTTACATTTCGCTATTAAATTGTTCAGCACTATCAAAAAAAAGCACACATTGTGCTTTGAGTTATTAAAAAATATATATTTAGGGTCTATGGACTCCGATTTTAATGATTAAGGGTATTAAAAGAATGCTTCCATAACCTCGGATTGTGAGATAGTGTATTACCAATGATATGTGAGGTGGGAAGTACTAGAACTCGGCCCGTAGAACATAATATGATTTCCTCCTTGGAATAGACAACGATTCAAACGTTCGCTAAAGCATGAAATAATAATGTGCTGCTTTCTGCTTTCTTTTTGACTCGGATTGTTGAGAGTAATTTCGGAAAACAAGCGAACGGTGATTTCGGCGCATTTCTTTATCCTTTAATTATAAGGAAGTATCAATTACCATTCAATTGTATGCACTCCGCTTCTCGTCATGGCTAGCCCCATGGTTTCGTGAAATGATATAATTATATCTTTTTACGAGCTTTTTTTGTTTATATAAGATGTCTACCATACCTCTCTCTTCCTACCTTTATTTTTTTCATCTGCCCGCCCATAAACGATTTTTCGCTTATTGCACAAAAATTAAACGTCGACAAGTTTGCGCACCTGAAATTGTATTAAGATGGCTAGTGAGTTATCAAAGCATCCAGAGACAACCCCAGAATGGTGGAAGGAAGCTACGTTCTATCAGATTTATCCAGCTTCTTTCAAGGACTCGAATAATGATGGCTGGGGTGATATTAATGGTATCAGGTCGAAGCTTTCCTATTTAAAAGACTTAGGAATTACTGCAGTCTGGATCTGTCCATTCTATGATTCACCCCAACAGGATATGGGCTATGATATCAGAGATTATGACAAAGTCTGGCCAACATATGGTACCAATGAAGATATTTTCAATCTCATAAAGGAAGCTCATGATTTAGGTATCAAGATTTTGGTGGACTTGGTCATTAATCACTGCTCATCTGAGCATAAATGGTTCAAGGAAAGTAGAGCCAGTAAGAATAACGCAAAAAGAGATTGGTTCTACTGGAGAAAGCCAAAGGGATTTAAAAAGGACGGCACCCCACTTCCTCCAAACAATTGGAGATCATATTTTGGAGGTTCGGCCTGGCAATACGACGAGAAAACAGGTGAGTTCTATTTACGTATGTTTGCTTCTGGTCAGCCAGATTTGAACTGGGAAAATTTGGATTGTAGGGCTGCAATCTTTGAAGATTCTATGGGATTTTGGTTAAGAAATGGTGTTGATGGCTTTAGAATTGACACTGCCTATCTCTACTCGAAGGACACCACCTTCCCAGATGCTCCTGTCACCAACCCTAAAAGTGAATATCAAGATCCGGGTGCCTTTGTTGCAAATGGACCAAGGATTCATGAATTCCATAAGTTGATGCACTATTACATGCTTTCGCAGATTAATGATAAAAGAATAATCATGACTGTTGGTGAAGTTGGAACTGCTGGTAATGACGTTAGGTTACGTTATACTAGTGCCAAGTCAAATGAAGTATCAGAGATATTTACTTTCAAGCATACTGAGCTTGGTGTTTCAAAAGATTTTAAGTTTGATCTTGTTCCATTTACTTTAAAGGAGTGGAAACTTGCTTTGGCTGATTCTTTTCTTTGGATCAATGGCACAGATTCATGGTCTACAGTTTATTTGGAAAATCATGACCAGGCTAGATCAATTTCAAGATTTGCCGATGACTCCACTCCTGAGTCCCGTGTGGCTTCTGGAAAGATGTTGGCTGCTCTCCTTGTGAGTTTGACTGGAACTATGTACATTTATCAGGGCCAGGAATTGGGATCTATTAATTTGAAGAATACTCCTATTGAAGAGTATGAGGACGTGGAAGTGAAAACTAATTACAAAATTGTTTCAGAGAAATATGGAGCCGATTCTAAGGAAATGAAAGATTATATAAAGGGGGTTAGCTCTGTTTCAAGGGATCATGCTAGGACGCCGTTACCATGGAGCTCTAAGGGATCCACTGGAGGATTCAGTGATTCCGCAAAGCCATGGTTTATAATGAATAAAACATTCAAGGACGGTATCAATGTTGCAGATGAAACCAAGGATCCAAACTCGGTTCTTAACTTTTGGAAGAGAGCAATTAAAGTTAGAAAGGAGAATAAAGATATTCTTGTTTACGGTTATAACTTCAAATTTTATGATCTTGAAAGCAACGAAATTTTTGCGTTTACAAAAGAATATGATACCAAGAGGTTGTTTGCAATATTTAACTTCACCAAAAAGGATGTTTCCTTCAAGTTTCCTGATGCAAAGAGCTACAAGCTATTCTTTGGAACACATCCAGATGCAAATGGTTCTGTTACAAGCTTGAAACCTTGGGAAGGTCGTCTTTATTATGCAAATTAAGAATGTTCTTTTCGATTTTGATGAGTAATGAAATTGTGTTTCTTCTTTTTTGTTCAATCATTATTTCTTGTCTTTATGTCCATTATGTTTATAATTTCAACGAAGATTTATAGTTACATGGGAGACATTTCGGGATTCTCGAAATACTGATTTCTTGATGTAAGTACTCTACTCTAAATTGTTTTATTTGTTCTATCTTCTTAAAATTGTTGATAGCTATAAATCATGTGAAAGTTTAGTACCTATAATGACGGTCTGAATATATGGGAGTGTGTATGTTATTTATTCTAACATCTTCATTTAAATATAATACATGGCGTTAAAATTGTCGTATACTCCAAATATTGGAACCATGCGCTTTATCCTACATATTGATTTATTGTATGAAGTCAGCTATGTGATAGATGCATTAGGATTTTTGTCAAAAAGAATTGTCTTGAGTACGTAAATTTTCAAATTTAGAAGGGGTGTAACGGATGAAGTTGATTCACAGTAAATAAATTGTGTGACGGGATAACTACAAATGTGCAAAATTGTCTGTATATTATTCTGATGGCTTTTGGTACTGAAGGCTTGAAATTACTAGGTTATACATCCACACGGAATAATTTTTATCAAAGCATTGTCCAACGAGAGACCATCCAGGGAATGCATGATCTTTCCAATTCTTTCCAAAGCAGAGAGTTTTCATGGACGAATGTTGCAGTTCTGGGATTTCATCACAGAAGGCCGTTACGCTGAATACCCAAAAAGAATTAAATCTGAGTCCCAGGCAATTGAATTATTTTCAATATCAGCTCACGTAACCACAAGGGTTTTACATGATGAATGCAAGCATAAAAGTACTATTTTTTGCATCCATAAAAAACATTTTAATCATAGCATCCAGTCCTCAAGTACGAAGCGCAATATACACCAAAATAGAAAATAGTAAAAACTGCTTGCAGATCCGTGAGATAGATGTTAAACGCCTCCGATCTCTTATTTTTTTCAACACCAACATTTCGTTTTTTTTTTGAAGGTATTCAGAACACACTAAGACTTTAGCCTATTCTAAAGCAATTGTCTTAGTACTTGTTCCATGATATTTCTAAGGGACTGCATCAACTTAGATGACCCTGTCGAAATATTCCTTCAAATCGAAATCAGAGTTTTTTTCCCATCCCCCAGCTTTTTTGAGTATTATTAACGTGTAAGCTTCAACTTGAGTAATTGGTCTATACATTTTACTGTATATGTACGGATTCAAGTAAAATATGTTACACACAGCAGATTATCGTGTAGGGATGGCCACCAGTGCATTTCTTATTTTCTCTCACAGGACAGATGGGCTTCGGATCTGAGCTTTGAGCATCTTCATTATTTTTTTTGTCCTCATGATTCATCGTGATTCATCATCATGTCTTAATAAAACATTTGTTTACCCTCGTGAGTCAGATTCTTCCAAGTTCTTTTAATTTATTGTGTGTAATAATAGCATTATGTCCAACACTTCGCTTGTGTCTCCGAAGCATTGGTGCCCGTAAGTTTCGTGCACACTCAGCCGAAAAATAAATCTGGAAAATTTTTAAGAACATAGTCACGTGTTTATCACAAATTTGCGACAAAGGATGACAAAAGTTCTTGTAGAAAACCCGATGGGTATTCATGTCTCATATTGGTCTACTAGTAGCAGCATTACGATAATTAAACAAATAAATATAGACAAAAATGAAATTATTTAGCATAGTATACTTAGTCTCTTCTTGTAATTGGGCGTTGAGCATATCGGTGCAAGAGTATCAAAGGTGCTAACGTGAATCTCCTTATAGCAATAAACGGATTAGGAACAAAGAAAATCAAAAAATAAAATTTGGAGATCTTTTATCGCAGGGTTTAAATTCTCCGAATATGCTTCGCTAACGATGTTTCGTCATCTATTTTATAAACGTTGTCATTAAGATATCTATCTATCTCTGCATATTAATCCGTAATAGCCAATCTTTGCTCGGATTTTTATCGCCAATACTTAGTTCTATGATTACACTGAAACTTTCTTGTCTCATTCAGTACCGGCTCTTCGTTTTTCAATGAATAGTAATTCTTTTTTTGACAATAGCTACAAAACTCGTGCCACATTTGATCAATGAATTATTTCAGGTTAATCGTAAAAAATTTTTTTCTTTTTTTTTATCGTCCCTATGCGGATATGATAAGAAAAAAGGGGCATCTGGCGGAGAATAAATATATTTCAAATGCACTTACTTTGATAGGATATGGAACGTCACTCGATGGAGATAAACCCACCGATAAAAATGGAAAACTGATTTGAGAGCAGAAAATAGGGCATTTTTTTCCGCTTGTGGATGGGACACCGATAAGAACAGGTTGAAGAGCAAACTTACTTGGGATTGGGTGATATAAGTCAACCTTATTTCCATCGAAAAGCTACCATCATCATCATAACAGGGGGGCTTAATTTGATTTGAATAAGAAGCATAGTAATTAACTAAGCAATAATATTGAGGTATTAATACTAATAATTATAAAGGTGGTTTATCATAATATGTGGAGAATATCATCCCTTTGGAAACCGGCGGTGGTTAATCAGAGAAACAAGAAGTCGGCCACAATTCCAATTTTGAATGTGTTCGATATTTACGGACGGAATTTTCTATTCGCATGGCTTGGATTTTTGGTTTGCTTTTTGTCCTGGTTTGGAGTTCCTCCTCTTATGACTAAAATGATCAAGCGTGATTTGAAGCTTACAGCAGTTGACATCGCCAATAATAACATATGTGGTTTGTCTGCCACTCTTTTGGGCCGGTTTGTTATGGGCCCTGTGTGTGACAGATACGGTCCACGTTGGGGAATGATCTCAATCCTTTTGATTGGTGCTATCCCTACAGCGTTTATGCCGTTAGTGAACAATGTCTCCGGATTGCATGCAATAAGATTTTTCATTAGTATTTTAGGTTCATCATTTGTTTGTTGCGCTCAATATGTTAATGCCTTTTTTGACAACAATATTATCGGTACCGCCAATGCAGTTGCTGCAGGTTGGGGAAATTCCGGGGCTGGTATTGCCTTTTTTGTCATGCCTGCCATTGCAAGTGCGCTTCTTAATAACGATGGCTATTCTCTACACAAAGCTTGGTCTTTATCCTTTGTTATTGGTCCGTTCTTAATATTGCTGTTTGTCGCTTTCTTGCTTCTCTTTTTTGGACAAGATTGCCCAATGGGAAAATGGTCGCGAAGGAGTGATATTCTCGGTGTTAATCAGAACAACACGCTCATTAAAACTGTTTCTCTCTCTAAGCACGGAAAAGTCCTTTCAATTACGGCATCTGCTGTTGGAGTGACTGGTGTCGATGATCCGGCTGCTGCTAATAAGATTTTGGTGAATAAAGATTCGAATGATGAAAAGAAATACCTCAACGACGAAGCTCAGGATAGCGAGGAAAACGACGTGGATATCGAAGACCTTATCAGTAAGGATGAAATTATCAGAGATCCAACGTTTTGGGACGTTGCCAAAATATCATTTGCACCCCGTACGCTTTTGTGTGCTTTGCCGTATCTTACTACCTTTGGTACAGAGCTTGCTGTTGAATCCATCTTATCCGCTTTGTATGAACAGCATGAAAAGTTATGGCCGATGAAAAAAGCGGGCGATTGGGCATCTATGATGGGCTTATTAAATGTTGTCACTAGACCTCTTGGAGGATTTATTTCAGATATTTTGTATCATCATTTCAAAAGTACGAAAGCTAAAAAGTTCTGGATGCTTTTCTGCGGTGTTGTGCAGGGTATCTTTTTAATCTGGATAGGTTTTAGACCTCATCTTAGTATAGCTGGATTAATTACTGCACTTTCGTTCATGGCATTGTTTATGGAGATGGCCAATGGTGCTAATTTCGCTGTCGTTCCATTCATTAACAAAGCACATACCGGATTGATTAGCGGATCCACGGGTGCATTCGGAAATGCAGGTGGTATTTTTTTCAGTTTGGTTTTCAGATTTACTATCGTTAACGGAAAAAACAACTACTTCAGAGGCTTTTGGATCATTGGAATTTGTTCTATCGTCGTGAACTTGGCTGTTTGCTTGATTCCAATCAGAGAGGAAAGACCAAAGAAAATCAGAACTGAGATGTCTTGTGCTTAAAGTGTCTTTGTCCGAATAAATATTAACACAAGATATACAGTTTAAAATTACGATATTTGAGTCACCCTTTTTGGGAGTTTTAGAGTATCTGTCTAAAATATAATGCATGAAATTTTGTGTACTCATCCTAGTTGGCTAATAAAAGGGACTGATATGAAGGAAATATATGTTGATGGTAGCGTAAAAATTATCCAGCATCTGATTAAAGTTTATTTAAACGTGTTCTATGAACGTAGTAAAAATATGGTTGCTAGCAGATATCCCTTAAAGCCTTTCTGTATAGGATCAAAGAGTTCGAATGTTTTTATTTTCTTTTATCACTTTTAATTATTCCTCGTGCTTTTAATCGTATTCTTTCCTTTGATTGTGGCAATCAAATATACACCGAGAATTGGCATAATCCAAATAGCTTACTTTAATTTTATTTATTGCAATCCTGAAAGTAAGTAAAGAATTCTTAGAGCAATGACCCTGAAAGTAGTCCCGATTTCTTTCTCCTGGATCTTTAATAGGAAACTAAAAATATTCTGAGCCTTTTACATTTACACCGCTACCTCTGTGTGTTAGTGATTTAGGATCTAAACCTATTTTTTTTTTTCGAGATAAGATTTTTCATGTATAATCTAAAAGTTTCAAATAAACTTCATTGATTCCCTTCGGTTGAGGAATAGAGATTGTCATATAACATAATAAAATTAAAACTCAACAAATATAGGAACCCGATTATTGTACTTCTGTAGAGGTCATCCAAAGGAATTACACTTGTAGCTGAGATGATTGGCGGGCGGTCTGATTCAATATAAAAAGATAGAGATTGTTCGGAAGACTTCAGGTATTAATCTCCGCCGAATATTCTCTTTTCTTTTTTTTTGGAATAAATGGCGGAGATTATTTTTTTAATCAGATTATCAGGTCATAATGTAAATAATATCTTTGCATGACTGGCCTGTATACTCCGTCATAGGAAAAATAATACATGGAATTTCATAAAGCTGAAAAATGGAAGACGTAAAGTGTTTGCCAAGTGGTAAACTTATATATTGAGATCAGTTTGATGACCTTTAAAAGCGCCTGAAAATGTAATTTTTTGGTAGTAAGAGTGTCAGTTATCCAAGAATTATCGCAAGCTCTAGCTAGTGGTGACTTAACTCGAGACACAAAAGAATTGGTAATAATAATGTCTGACCTAAAGCCAGGAATACCTCCCAATCCTGAGGATATTCATCCGCCATCTCAAAAGCTGAGCATCGTTGTGGTTGGATTAGGAATGGTTGGTTTTTCTTTTCTACAAAAGATCTTAGATTTGGACCAGGAACAGAACAAATATATTATTACTATCATCGGAGAGGAGCGCTATCTCGCATACAACCGTGTTAAATTGACTGACTACTTTTTGCACAGGAATGTAGATGAATTACTTTTATCTGATAAGGAATTTTACGAGAAGCACGATTCAAAAAAATGGGGATACTTTGTTGATGATGCTGTCGTCTCTATCAACAGGAAAAGCAAGACTGTTACCACTGCAAGTGATAGAATTGTTAAGTATGACAAGCTTGTCCTTGCTACTGGTTCTGATGCGAGGGCACCTGGTGATGTCCACGATAAGATTAAAGCTAAGAATATGGGATGTTATGTATACAGAACCATTGATGACTTGAACCAGCTTATTCATTATACTGAACAAAATATTAACGATGATAAGGCGCATGCCATAATTGTTGGAGGTGGTTTACTTGCCTTAGAAGCAGCTAAAGCTGTTATGGATTTGGGAAAATTCGACAGTATAAAGATTGTCCAGTTGGACGGCTGGTTAATGGGCAGACAGTTGGATAAACGTGGTGGCAAATTACTAGAAAAAAAGATTAGCAAAATGGGAATCAAGGTAGAGTGTGGACTTACTACAAAGTCGCTGATCTTCAATGATGATGGACACTTAAGCGCTGTCGAGTACTCTAATGGCATTAAAGAAAGATGCGATCTTATTTGTTTTGCCATTGGTATTGTTCCAAGAGATGATCTAGCAAGATCTTGTGGCCTTGATGTTGGTCCAAGAGGTGGTGTCATAGTTGATAATTATATGCAAACCTCGGATCCAGACATTTATGCTATCGGAGAATGTGCTGCCTGGAAAGGAAGAACGTATGGTTTGATTGCTCCAGGTTACGCTATGGCTGATGTTCTTTCCTTTAACCTTACTCAAGGGGAAATGCACTCGCTTAAAGCATTTGCTGAGCCTGATACAAACACAAGATTGAAACTTCTAGGTGTTGATGTTGCTGCCTTTGGTGATTACTTTGCCGATACTGAAGGTCCAAAATGGTTACCAAAAGATTGTCGTAAATGTGGAAAAGGTGCCCGTGCTCTTATTTACGATAATCCAATTGATGAAGTTTATCAAAAATTGATCTTCACTGAGGATGGACGTTACTTGCTCGGTGGCATTCTGGTTGGTGATAATTCGAAGTATCCGTTGCTTTCTGCTCTTACTAAAAAAAGAAAGCCTCTTACGCAAGAACCTGGTGAACTTATTATTGGTAAGCAATCCGGTGATGATTCTGGAGATGGAGTTGATGCTTTACCAGACGAGGCCCAGATATGTTCTTGTAATAATATTTCCAAGGGTCAAATCGTTCAGGCGATCAAGAATGGTAGTACTACTTTGGACTTAATCAAGAAGAATACAAAGGCTGGGACCGCTTGTGGTGGATGCGTTCCAACACTCAAGTTGATTTTGGAAAGCGAGCTGAAAAAAATGGGAAAAAAGGTCTCAACCGATTTATGTGTCCACTTTAAATATTCGCGTTCCGATTTGTTCTCTATTATTATGGTTAAGAGATATAAAACCTTCGGTGAAGTTATGGAAAATCTCGGAACTACCCCCGATTCGTCTGGATGTGAAATCTGCAAGCCAACTATTGGATCAATATTGTCCACTTTATATGGCCGCCATCTTATGGAGAAAGAGTTTCAGGGACTTCAAGAGACCAATGATCGTTACCTTGGAAACTTACAACGCAATGGAACTTATTCTGTTGTTCCAAGAATGTCTGCAGGTGAGATTACCCCTGAAAAGTTAATTTCCATCGGTAAAGTCGCTAAGAAATACGATTTGTATACCAAAATTACGGGTGGACAGAGAGTTGATCTTTTTGGAGTCAAAAAGCAAGATTTACTTAAAGTTTGGGAGGATCTTCATAAGGCTGGCTTTGAAAGTGGCCAGGCATATGGAAAAACCCTTCGTAACGTCAAATCGTGTGTTGGCTCTACATGGTGTCGTTATGGAATTGGAGATTCGGTTGGTTTGGCAATTAGGCTTGAGCAGAGGTACAGAGGTATCAGATCTCCTCACAAAATTAAGGGTGGCGTTTCTGGTTGTGTTAGAGATTGCGCGGAGTATCACTCTAAAGACTTTGGTTTGTGTGCTGTTCAGGGAGGCTTTGATATTTACGTTGGTGGAAACGGTGGTATGAAACCTGCTGCAGCGCAGCTGCTTGCTTCGAAAGTTAAGCCAGATATGGTTATTCGAATTCTTGATAGATATTTGATGTTTTATTTAAGAACAGCTGATAGATTACAGCGTACGGCACGTTGGCTTGAGAAACTTGATGGCGGTATCGATTACTTGAAATCTGTTATTATTCAGGATAAATTGGGAATCGCCGAAGAGCTTGAGAAGCAGATGCAGGATATTGTATCACATTACTTTGATGAGTGGGGCCGTACTTTAAAGGAGAAAGACTCAGAAGCTCCTTTGTTCAAACAATTTGCCAATACCGATGAGAATCAAGAGTCCGTTGAGATGGTCTATGAGAGAGGTCAGAGAAGGCCTGCCTTGTGGGCAGATGAGCCAGCAAAAATGAGGTTCAATGAAATTAAATGGTCTTCTTCTCATTGGAAAAAGGTATTGAAGAGCAGTAGCCTTCCTCATACAGATGCTGGATCTTCTGTGGATCTTCTTATTGGCGACACCCAGCTTGCCTTGTTCCGGAACAGGCAGGGAAAGATTTTCTGTTCGCAAAACATGTGTGCACATAAGCGGGCATTTGTTCTCAGCAGAGGTATCTCATCACAAGATGACGCAGGCAATGATTACATATCTTGTCCAATGCATAAGAGAAACTACCTTTTAACAAATGGCGCATGTAAAAACGATCCAGCACTCTCTATTGCCACGTTTGATGCAAAGGAGAATAAGGATGATGGTTATATTTACGTCAAGCTACCACCAACCACTGAACTTGATGAAGTTCTTGGAACAAAAAAGTGGATGATATATAGTAAGGAAACTGAGAAAAAGAAGAGATTCAATGTTATAGACCAAAGATACAAGATGCCTATTCCAGTTAGAGGCAAGCGGGATTGTGAATGGTGATATATAAAAATTTTATATTTATCTGCTTATTATTTATCTATCGTAATAACCAGTAAATTGATAAAGATTTCCATTCAGCTACACATTTCTTGTTAATGCGGTCTTTCGAATGGTGATTTCAATAACGAGCAGCCTGTACATATTTGCTTTCCAGAAAACTACAAGTTACTAAGTCCAAATAAACATTTTATGAAGTCTTTCTTCCGCATTTACTCTATGAATGTTATGCATTTGATTTCTGTAACATCAAGCAGTTCGAGGTACACACACTACACATTTCTGCGTAACTCGATTTACTTTTTTATTATACCACTTTCAACGGAATATAGTCCTGTATTATAACATGCAAGTTATTGGATCATTTCCTCTAGACAGTAACAAGCATACGTTATATTTAAGTTTTGTGCCAAATTCAATATCAATTTCAAAAATGCTGCATTTTTTTTTTTTGAAAATCGAACGGTGTAGCCTTACTGCAGATACTTCGCCTGAAATCGGATGTTTCTGAAAAGAAGAAGTACCGATTTCTAACAAAATAGTTATTACTAAATGACTTATCACTTGTACTACCTCTTAGTGAATAACAAAGTCGCACAAAATTCATGACATTCTAGGAAAGTCGGGTTCAAACCTCTCTCTTCAGTTAACATTACATCCCTTAATTATTTTTCTCGGTGATTATCAACCAATCTTGATTACAATCTCGTAATCTTGCTGATTATATTTCGGATGGCCAAAAAAAATTTTTGTTATTGTTAAAATCTATTTATTCTCCGTCAGGATATTTTCGGCGGAGATCCATTGCTCAACATCAGCCCGATAATTGAATCCCGTTAAGGTTTTGAAAATTCCAGGGAATGATCAACCCTGCGAAACTATTTAATGATGTTGAATGCATGAAAGAAGTAGCGATACACGAGCTCACTTCATGCTGAGCAGTTGAAGAAAAATCAATGATTATGGCTTCATCCGCAAAAATGGATATGATTACTGACATAGGTGTCACCAAAGAAGAGTTTGAGAATACGTACGGAAATCTTGCTGATATATTTCGCTTACCTTTCCCTGTGAGGCGTGATAAGATTAGCATCAAACCTCCGAATCCTAAAGGAACTGCTGAAGATGACCGGGTCCCTCGTGATAAATCGCTGTTGCGTCTTACCGGTGTTCAACCCTTTAACGCGGAAGCTCCCCTTGATCAGCTTTATGACTGTGGATTTCTTACCAAAGTTGGCTTACATTATGTTCGAAATCATGGTGGTGTCCCAAAAATCAGCGAGGACATCATGAACTGGGAAGTTGAGGTCGGTGGAATGGTTGAGCATCCGTTCAAGTTCAAACTTAAGGAGATTATCAGTGACTATGATATTTACACAGTCCCGGTGTCGCTTACATGTGCTGGAAACAGGCGTAAAGAGCAAAATATGGTGAAAAGAGGAACCGGGTTCAATTGGGGTTCTGCTGGGACTTCGACATCTCTTTGGACTGGGTGTATGATGCGGGATATCATGTTAAAGGCAAAGCCAAAGAATGCTGCACGTTTTGTTTGGATGGAGGGTGGTGACAATCCAGCAAATGGACCTTACGGAACATCTGTCCGATTGTGTTGGGTTATGGATCCTGAAAGGTCGATAATGCTCGCGTATAAGCAAAACGGTAGCTTTTTATCTCCTGATCATGGTAGACCATTTAGAGCAATTATCCCTGGTGTTATTGGAGGACGCTCGGTTAAATGGTTAAAAAAAATAATTATCAGCGATGTTCCATCTAATAATTGGTATCATTACTTTGATAACAGGGTTTTGCCAACTATGGTTACTCCAGAAGAGGCCAAAAAGAATAAACAGTGGTGGAAAGATGAAAGGTATGCCCTTTATGATATGGCAGTGCAAAGTGCGATTTGGAAGCCATCAAACAATGAGACAGTTACAGTTGATGGTGAAGATGATGATAATACAGTTAGTGTATCTGGTTATGCATCTAATGGTGCAGGTGTCCGTGTGGGAAGAGTGGAAGTCAGTCTTGATAAAGGAAGAACCTGGAAACTAGCAGATATTGATTACCCTGAAGATAGATATCGTGAGGCAGGACACATTAGACTATTCGGAGGATTGGTTAACGTTTGTGATAGAATGAGTTGTCTCTGTTGGTGCTTCTGGAAAATTAGTATAGCTAAAAAAGAGCTTTTTGTTGCAAAAGATATCGTTGTTAGAGCTATGGATGAAAGAATGTGCATTCAGCCACGTGACATGTATTGGAATGTGACCTCAATGATGAATAACTGGTGGTATAGAGTGGCTATTCGCAAGGATGGTCCAAATGTCATTCGGTTTGAACACCCGGTCTTGGCTAATAAGAAAGGGGGGTGGATGGATAGAGTTAAAAGTGAGGGTGGTGACTTTCTTGATGGAAATTGGGGTGAGAATGATGGAGCTGGTTTTGGAAGATCTGATTCTACCAGACGAAAACCCGTTGTGGATACTGACTTACAATTAATCTCAAACCCAGAGAAAATGAAGGTGATTATCACTAAAGAGGAATTCGACAAGCATGGTAAGAATATATCGGACTCTAATTTGAACCCTTGGTTCTTAGTGAAAGGTCTTGTGTTTGATGGGTCGTCGTTCCTTGATGATCATCCAGGTGGAGCAGAGGCCATTCTTGGAGTTACTGGAGAGGATGCGACAGATCAGTTTATGTCTATTCATTCGGATGATGCGAAAAAGATGCTAGCAACTATGCAAGTTGGCGTTTTGGAAGGTTTCTCGCAAGACACAAATGATAACGAAGAAAATGGTGATTTGACCCCCGGTGCCACGTTCCTTCGTCCAAAGTTTTGGAAAAAAGTGGAACTAATCTCCAGAGAGGATGTCAGTGAAGACAGCGCCATTTTTACGTTTAAACTTGAGACTCCTGAGCAAAAGTTTGGATTGCCTGCCGGAAAGCACGTGTTCGTGAAAATGAATAGCTTACAAGGAAAATCAGTGGTTCGGACCTACACGCCAATTTCCGATGATTCATTGCTTGGAAAGATGCAACTCCTTATCAAAATTTATAGACCAAAAGGTGATTTTCAAGGTGGAAAACTAACCAGCGCTCTTGATTTACTCAAGGTTGGTGAAAGCATAGAGGTTAAGGGACCGTTTGGACCCTTTAGTTACAATGGTAACGGAAATTACGAGCTAAAGCCAAAGGTTGAAAATCATGCTGATAATATTTTGATGGTTTCTGGTGGCTCCGGAATTACCCCAAACTTTGTGGTTGCCAAACGTATTTTATCTGACTGCGAGAAAGATCACACAAAAATGTGTCTTGTTTCCTGTAATAACAATGAATGCGATATTTTACTAAGACCTCAATTGGAAGAATATGCAAGGAAATATCCGAATTCATTTAGTGCTGTTTATTTTCTTTCGAATAAGAGAACTATCAGACCCGATTGGGATGGATATGTTGGCTATGTTAATGGGGATGCCCTTGATAAGATTACACAAGATTGGAAAATTGATTCGACACTTGTTCTTTGCTGTGGTCCTCCTCCAATGAATAATGCTGTTAAAGCATGGGCCGAACAAAAAGGTATCTTAGATGATCATTTGTTTTCTTTTTAAATATTAATTAATGAATACGTGTATCGGTAAAATACAAGATTAAATTTTATTGACGATGGAGAATGTATTAAATTAAATTCTTTAATAATTGCAGGGTCTTTAATATGATCTGTATTTGAGCATGAAATTTTCTTCCACTCTTGTTCATTTTTCTTCATTAAGTTTTTATTGATCTTTTTTTTTGTTGGAAAGTATCCAACAAGTTAATAGCACAAATATGCAATGTTACATACATATGAAGTAGTCGTATCTATAAAGTGATTCCATGTACTTCTCTTGCATGCTTCATATCCTTTTGCCTATTATTTGGAATAATCTCTAATTTCATTATATTTGGCTTGCACTTTATTCATTCAAGGTCACACTACTGGAAACAATTTATTACTGCTAATTTAAGGGCACCACCCACCATCCTAGAGTTTTATTTGCTTGATTGTTCTTCATAAATAAGATAAGACTTTTCTCTGACAAAAGTTAACGCCCGCATATACTAAAATAAATGATCTCATTAATTTGTTTTACATAAGTATATATCGTCTGTTCAGGTCGTAAAATCAATATTAAATGTGAAATCATAATCCTTCATTTCAACCCTGTATTTGTCAAGAACTGGGGTACCACAAGCCTCTGATCCAAGGCCCTGCATGCGATCATCAAGTCTAATGTAATTTTTTTCGTAATGTTTTACTTCATCTGGATGTCTCGCCTCCTCAACTGCGTACTCATCACTAATCTTGAAGTTAAATTTTTTGCCCTTTTCGGAAATTGTGATGGCACTGTTATCCTTATAACAAATTTTCACGTAATGTGTATCTGTATGGTTTCCATTTTCCTGTGGATAATCGTAGACAAAAGGATCAATGTTTTGTGAAGAGAAAAAGCCAAATTTTTGAGAGCACTTTTTATCAGGATACGATTCGCCTGGGCCACGGCCATACCATTCAAAGTGATCATAGTTGTCACCAAGCCAAAATTCATAACCAAGCCGAGGAAGATACTTTGGTTGGTATCTACCTGATTTATTCATAATTGTGTGAACGCTCAATCCGTTTGTTCTAATTATGTATTCCTGAGTAGTGTCGAATCCCCAGTCAAAGACAAGTGGTCCTACGCGAGAGTGCACAACTATCTTCACCAAGAAATCCTCGGAAATTTTTTTGAATTTCAATATCCTTAACATTCTGTTTGACCAAATGCATATTGAAATCCTTCCAATATTTTGTATCCTTTGCATCATCGTTGTTTGTAGGAGGCCTCCAAAAAGTAATAGTTGAGCCATCAATTTTGTTGCTCAAGGATTTGCCCCCTATTCTCAAGTCTTCAACTATGCCCAATATTTTATCAAACTTCAAATGCATTCTCTGCGACGTAGCCATCAAGAATCTGGATGTTTCTTCAAATTTCGTTTCTTCTGTAAGTGGTATGGAAAATCTTGGGACCCTTAACTTAGGAGAGAGCTGTCCCCAGGAAATTTCATAACCAGCTTTTAAAGTTCCATAATCCCTTTTGAGAACAGCGGAGACGGCAGTGGTTTGAACATCAATAGAAATGCTTTGATTGGGTTTTAATGAAGGAACCTGTATAGTACTGTTGTCATCAACATTAACAAATTTCAAGTAATCAGTAGTTTTAAAGTCATTTCTGTTTTTAATAATGATCTGAGAATCCGTCAAATCAATAACGACAGGTTCGTACGTCTTCTTTAGTTCGATTAAGCCAGGAGTCTCGTTATGTTTCGAATTTGAAAGGCCATCCATAAGAAAAAGGCCGTCATGCACTTCCTCTCCAAAATCGCCACCATATGCGTATATTTCATGCATCTGACCATCATTTTTATTCAATGCATTGGATTTGATGCCATGATTTGTCCATTCCCAAATGAATCCACCTTGATAAAAATTGTTTGAGTAAAATAAATCTTCATACTCCTTCAAATTTCCAGGACCATTGCCCATTGCATGTGCGTACTCACACAAAATTAAAGGTTTACTAAATTCTCTGTTTTTATTTGTGTGTGATTTCCTCCAGACCTCCATAGCATCAAGACTTGGATACATGACACTATACGTATCGGTAGAAATGGCATTGACATCGCCTTCATAATGAATTAATCTTGATGGATCTAGCTTACGAATTAACTTTTCCATCCTCTGATGATTAGTTCCATAGCCTGACTCATTACCTAAAGACCAAAAAACGACTGCTGGATGATTAATGTCCCTGAGCACAAGCTGAGATGCTCGATCTAAGTACGCATCCGTGTATTCTGGATTGCTTGAGAGATAACAAACATTCTGTTCATAATACTTCTGTTTTGTTTCAGGCAGTTCCACTTCAATATTGTTGTATACATTAAATCCAGTCTGAACTCCGTGTGTTTCCAAATCGGCTTCATCAATGACGTAAAATCCAAGACGGTCAAAGAAATTGTAAATCTTAGGATCATTTGGGTAATGAGAAGTCCTTACAGCATTAATATTGTGCTTCTTCATAATAATCAAATCCCTTAAAGCGAATTCCAACGGAACAGATCTTCCATACAAAGGATGATGTTCATGTCGGTTTACACCTTTAAACATTATTCTGCAGCCATTGATTCTGATATTTCCTTTTATCAATTCCACCTGACGAAAGCCAACATGGTTATATACGGAATGTAAAGCCATGCCGTTAAAAATCACTTGTAGTCGATACTTATAAAGATAAGGATCTTCGGCTGTCCAATGCTTTGGATTCCGAATTGCAATTTTGACGGTCTCTTTCAACTTCTCTGCAGGTATCATAATTTGTTTTATAGGATCAGTTTTAGCTTTGTCAGTCTCTTGAAGTAATTCTGATGCATCAACCGGCCTATGTGGATCCTCACAATCATATAAGGTAAATTTAACCGCGTCATACTTTCCCTCAATCTGCAAATTCAAGCTTAGAGTGGCATCACTGTACTCTGAATCAAATGAAGGAATAACTTGAAAGTTTTCAATATGGGTCTTTGGCAGTGTTAAAAGGGAAACATCTCTAAAAATTCCAGACATACGCCATTCGTCTTGATCTTCCAAATACGATGAATCAGACCATTTGTAAACTTTCACAGAGATAATGTTTTCCCCTTTAATCAAGTAGTTGTCAACAACAAATTCAGAAGAATTTCTTGATCCTTTACTCAAGCCCACATAATGTTGGTTAATGTATAACTGAAAGCAATTGTCCACTCCCTCAAATCTAATTCTATAATTTATCGTTGGATCCTTTTCTTCACAATAGAAATTATGAAAATAGACGCCTGTTGGGTTAACAGTAGGTGGGTTCGGGATATCTAATTGATAAGGATACTGAAGATTCTGATACCCTGGAAGTCCATATTTACCGTTGCCACATAATTGCCAATGTGATGGGACTTTAATTGTATCCCAAATTTTAGCAGCGGAAAAGTTAAACTTAGTGAGATCAGGGGACTCCGTAGGAGAATGAAATAATTTAAAGAACCATTGACCATTCAAAGAATGGAAAATGTTCGGGTCATATGTGTATGCCCTTGTAGGAAGTCTATTTTCTTGAACGCAATGTGGATTGCGAAGAAATAATGGAACAATAGGTGACATTTCATTCTTTCCCCTTTTTTTCATGGAATAGACAAGATAGCTAAAAAAAAAATGTAGGCAAAGCTTGTGAAATATTTAGCGGGGAAATCGAAAGCATTTAAAGCACATAAATTTCTCCTACAAAAAAAAAAAAAATACGATGAAAGTACTTTCATTTTTCGTCTCCCCACCATTTCTTCCCCACCATTTTCAGGCCAACGACTATTTAGTTTTTACACTTGTCTAATAGACCCTTTAATCGCGTTATTTTTGGCATCATCTCGTTCAACACAATGTTTCAATCATATTTGTTAAATTTTGTGTTGGATTGTGAGCATTCATTTCTCCCTGATTTTGTAATTCAATAACGGTCATGGAAATAAATCAAAAGCTGTTTTTGTTTCCTCATCATGTTACACTTTCCGTAGCAAATATCTTTTTTAAATTTTTATTTAAAATTGAAAGTTATCCTAGTCATATGCATTAGAAGCTAGGTTTATGATAATGAAACTAGCAATATCTTATATGCAGAGGCATCTCTGGTTAGCTATAGTAGGTAAATCTGATATTTAGTACTGGATTGGTTAGCGCTAATCAAGCTTACTAATAAGGTATTTTGACGCATTGGAGGACATATATAGTGTGCATAAATAGTGTCTGAAGAATTCAACGTTGTGGATTCTTAATTTTATAAATTATCTCTTTCTTATATCTGAAGAGGCTCGCACTTTTGTGTGAGAACTTGGTGGTACATCTTTGAAAGAAGAAAATGATATGCAACATGACAAGGAACAGAAATATACAACACTTAAAGTTACTTAAGAGCAAAGGAGCTGAGTAGACAACAAACGAGATTTCATTCAGTGTTTGGTTGTTAATTAATTCTTTACCTTTATATCTGGACCGATCCTCATTAGTTCTCCATTGTCACTAGTAGTTAACGTAATCAATAACTCATCTTGGGCTCAGCGCATCCGCTCAAGTTGTATCGTTACAGGTATTCTACGTAGCGTACTTTCAAAAATCACAAGAAGTTTATTTGTTTCAAAAAGTGGAGACACTTCTCACCATTCCTTCGTGACAGTGTCTGGTCATCCATTTTGTGAGTGACCTTCATTTTCGCTTCTCTATACACCCTTTTGGCTGCTTGATTTTGTAGAACCAGAAGTATTTTCAACTTCAATAAGTTCCACTATCTCCACTTTTAGTATTAAAATAGATTATGTAATGCAGGTGTAATTGTAGTTATCTAAGGCAATGATGTGTTGAATTTGTGAATTATCCCTTCACTTTTAGCATAAATATGAGAACGATTTATTCCATTTCGAGAGCTCAATTCAGAATTAATATCAGACTAGTAGCTCTACAAATTACAGATACTATCATTTAAGATCCAGATGACTAAAAATGGCTGATAGAGATAATCAAGTTGAGGCTGAGAACTATAATCAAAATATGAAACTTAAGGGGCAACTTTTCCGATGATGAATGAATTAATATTGACAACTAGAGACTTCTAAACGCATATCCTTATAGATTTGTTTTAATGATTGCAATGGACTGATTTAAACAAAATTCCGGCAATAATGTGTGTTCCTATTATTTACCCATAATATTAACACAAGTCTGAATAACCTCATACTCCTTAGGTGTCATCATGAATAGCGTTGACTCCATTGTGTGCTGGATTGCTTATGTGTTTTTGCCCATGATAGGGCTGGAAGAAGAAAGATGTTTATGGTATTCATACTTGGCTGTGTCCTTGATTTAACATGTCCTGCAATCTATACTGTCCGTTTTCAGACTGCTGTGAGTGCTGATTCATCAAGAGGTACTATGGTTTTTATTTATATTTTTGGCGTAACATCTTCCTTTACTTTTCCCCACCAATACGAATAAATTATCCCTGTGAAGTTGCTTCTAACTGGACTAGATCTAAAGCCCATTTTTTCTTATTATTACTGTCTGAATAGCTCAGTTTGTTAATCAATTTACTTACCCAGGAATAATAATAGCAAACATTAAATGTTTGTTTTAGATCTTTCATCCTTTTTTTTTTGATGTGTTTGAATTTATTGTTGTCTATTTCTTCTATTTTGAAACGAAGGGTACAACCTAGAAGAATTGGATTTTATGTTTGAGGCACAAAGTCTAAGAAAAAAGCATTTGTCAACCTCAACTTTTATCCAGTACAAAGTTTGCATCTGCTTCCAAAGCTTACAATAAATGAGGAAAAGTACTGCATCCTAATTTTGATATTGAACATTTAGCGATCTTTAAACCCGTTCAGTTTTTTAAACAATTGAAATCCCTTTCGGTTTATAATATTAATTACCATTGATTGAATGAAGCTGCTTACTGCACTGCAATCCTGGTCATGTAAAGTAAAATAGTTCAACCACTTTTGGTCATTCTCTTTATTGCTTTTCCCTTATCTTTTATGTTTTACTTTTTTTATGCTGTATGTTTTGACAATTAAATATTTGAATATGTGAAGATGTCAAGACTAAGAGGTTTGTAAATTCTGATGAAAGAATGGCCTCCTAGGATAGGTTGTAAAAGGGCTTAAGCAAAGTTCTATAATAAAAAGATTCAAATTCATTCTTTGTGTCTATCTATGCCAAAATGCCAATCACATGAATCAGATTCTTAATCAAGTGTTAGTTCTCTTGAAAGTACGTTAAAACTTACCTATATCGTATACCTTAATTTGGTCAGACTCAGAACCACTTTAATTGGTTTACCATTTTGATACACTGTGAATGATTGTTGTTCATAACTTGGGAAAGAGTAAGACAGATATGATAAATTACAAATCAGAGAACACAAGGTCTTTCTGTTTCATATAATGAACTTATGTAGCTCTGTTCACTTTCCCTTATTTGTGGAAATGTGTGTTCACCCTTCAAATTTCACCCTTTCAAATTCTCTTGAAGAATTGCCTATGTACATTGTTCTCAACACTTTCAATATGCAAGTGTAATAGATTTCTATTTGACCAGTATTAAATATCATTAATTATCTCAAATTGCTTGTTCTTGTATATAATTAATTATTTGTATATGAACTTTCTAAATGCTTAACTGAAAGGAAATTTGGACCTGTTAAGAAAATTTTCCCTAAAAGGTCACGTGATTGTTTCTTTGACATATTATGACAGTGAAGCAAGTAATGCTAATTTGGCAAAATTCAAGAGCTTGCTCGGATTTATGTGTGCTTTCCGTTAACTGTTGATGTATTAGAAACTTTTGAACTGTATATTTAGTATAATTTCCCTTTTATTAGTACATTGTTTTGTCTCTTATGATCTTTAAGTAATATGCTTCGGGAAAAATCAAATTTAAGTGAGGATAAGTAGTATGCACGTTGTCAAAGAGCAAATTATTTTATCTTGACTTTCAATACCTATGTATTTTTGCACACTCAATTAATTTACAAATACGATATTAAAGCATAAACAAACAAATCGAAGTAACTATATTTATCAAAATTTATATACATGCGTATTATATTGTTCATCGATCAGGCGTAATGCTCGATACTTTACGATCAATGTTTTTGACTAGCTATTCGACCGCTTAACAGTTGAAAGACAAAAAGGAGACAAAGGGACAAGGAATGTCTGCGAGTAAAAATAGAAAAAGGATGTTAGAGAAGGACATGTAATCACTTAAATATCCAAGTCCTGCTAGATGAAGCTTTTGGTTTTCAAAACAAGGCTGTGTATTTTTTTAAACGCGACCGTTGACGAAGCCAATACAGGGATCATTTTTACGGAAAAATAAGATTCTGAACGCGTTTTCTCCAACGATTACATTAGTTTTGCGATGCACACGTACCAACAACTAGACCTTGAATTCATTGACAGAAAATGTCTATTACAGTCATTGACTTGGGAATGGACTTAAACCTTTTCAAACGCAAAGAGCAATGCTCAAACCAGTGCGTGATCCCGTATTCAATAAGATATGCATTCAGGCAACATTGATAAACAGTTCGTGGTAGGTACGCCATTCAAGATCTCTAGAGATTACTCTTGAAAAGGAAACCAATGCTGAAAAGGACTATATAGAATGAATTAGAAATCCATTAACACAAAACTTAGGAAAGAGAAGTAGATGAAATGTCGGCATAAAAGGATAAGTTGTTTTCTTTCTTGTTTACTATTGCTTCATAAGAAGGGTCACTCTCACATTGGTTTCTGAAATTGTATGTGAATTTTTGATATAATGATTATTATATTTATGGAAGGAAAGATAATGTTACAGGGATAGGCCATTGCAAATCTTCTTTATGAGTATAATTAATACATCATTAGAGAACGCGAAAACAGTACGAAATAGTATTGAATACTTGCTTTACGGAATATGGAGGAACTTACAGAAGGATCATAGCCATCAATGGTAAATCGAATATTCTGTGGCATGTTGAATCTTAACAAAAAGTTAAATTTTTATAGAACTAGAGCATACAATTGCAGATGGTGTCATCTTTTCAATATACATAAAGCTATGGACACAGATAATGAAATTGGTTGATAATATTTTGCTAGAGGAAAGTCAAATATTACATGCCATTTAAGGATTGTGGGGTTTAATGCTGGTCAGAGGAGAATATTTGATAATACAATACATGCTGCTGACTTTCATTTTCACTGCGAGCTTTAAATCCAACAAAGGCATCGTTTGATTTTAGCTATGTCAATACAAATGATTGCATAGTGATTCAAAATTTATGATACGTTTAAACGTGGAAACCCAACAACTGAATTGTACGCTATTTATTTGAATTTTACATTCTTCCCACATACTGGAAGTTATTCAGTGAAAATTACAGAATTGCTTTTACATATTCTGATTCAAAATTCAAGCTATTGGAATTCAGACGTGAGAACCAGATACCGAAACAGAAGACAACAATATGGCTTAGTTTCAAATGTAAAATAGTACTTGGCAAAGATGTAAGATGAATGTCTGTGAATGATAGCAAATTTGCTTTTTTCAACTATTGGGACGTCCTCTTTTGTGAAAATTGGTACCAGAAAATGTGATTGGACTAAACTTACACAGACTGTCAAATGTTTAATTAGAGGATATTACCTCTCGAAAGGTGCTAAAGTACTGCTATGTGCGAATCGTTTATAATATCAAAGAAAGTTCTGAAAGCTTGCATCATGAATTTGTGACTAAACACAACTTTAAAGAGAGGAAGACATGAAGGAGACGGCGGGGATCGAATGGCTCAAATACAGAATAATGTTTTACAGCCGGATCAAAGAAAAATTAAGACTGTGTTGGTTCTTCATTTCAGATGAATCCCATGCTTAATAATGGTTGTAATTTACTTACTGTTGCATTCATAGTTTCCGTTTTCTTCCATCTCACTATATTCTGTTTCCTTCATCACTCTGGATGGTGTAAAACCACGTATGGTTCTTGATTATCGTCAACTTAATTTGATTACAATTCCTCTACCTGCCCCAATTAACGGTATTCGGATCTTAACTCATAAGCAATGTTTTCTTGACGCTTGATCTACACCAAGCTTATTATCATGTTTGTTTGGATCATTGAATCAGTCGTTCACTACCTTCAAGAAACCACACGGATATTACTGTTGACAAGTTCTCCCTGTTGGTCTAAGTAATGCCACTCTCGTCAATTTCTTATATTTCCCTTGGTGCCCTGTTCATCTTTTACTCGCAGCTATCTCGAGGATATACTCGTTTTTAGTTCGACTATAGAGCAATACAGGAAAGAACTCTCACAAGCTTTATCCTTTCTCTCTCAAATTTTTCTTGATCTCAACATCATAAGTGTCATTTCTTCCAGACGTTTGTCACTTGGGTAGGCCATCAGTCCCTCGAAACTGACCACGGTATCGAATTCATGCGTCAGACTTTATCCATAATCGAAGAAGGATACGCAAAGTTTCTTAGGTCATTCAGTTTACATTTCGGCATCTATACTCAACTTCTGCTTGAAATCCCCTCAGATAACACAGCTTCTCACAGGAGGAGGGCACATTTCAGTTGGCCCCTGAACTTCACCATGCTTTTGAAGGATTCCAGTACATTGGATTAGAATTTATAATAAAATTTATAACCCTTCATCCATTTCAAAACGGCCTTTCTACCAAAATCACTACAGATGCTAGTATGACTGCTATTGGTGCTCCACTTTGGTAACTCGGAAATTCTATCTGGTACCCTGTTGCCTACCGTTTTTCTAAGTTGAGCAGGTTTCAGCTAAACTGGCCCAATACAGACAAGGAACTCTATACTAATTGTTAAGCCATTCGCCATTTTCACTATTATATTGCCAATGGTCCAACCGTCGTTATTGAAATGGTTACAAAACCATCATGGACATTTTTTGTCTCTGACGACCCCAATCCTAGGCATTTGCGCTGGATTTGGGGAGATTATCCCATATCATCTTGAGATACTTTACATTTCCGGTTCTACAAATACATTCGCTGATCATCTTTTGCGTCCACAAACCTTGACATTTATGGCTCAATCGTCCATAAATATCTCAGTTTCTTTCATCCAGCACAGTTAACGAATCTGTGTCAGACTACAAAAACTCATCCATTTTCTTCCGTCCTTACCAATACTTTTCAACACAAGAACTTTTTCGTGGATCAGCAAACCAAAATTTTGAATAAGAAGCAGCGCCGCTTATGCATTTCTGTTTCTCAGCTACAGCCATGATTGGATACATACCATTCTTCATACTTTGGAAATTACGCGCATTGTCCATTCGTCATCCTATTTGAAGTCCTACTTGTACTTCCTCTACACGTACAAGCATATTACTCACTAAATGGCTAGCTGCACTATTTGTCAACACGTCAACATTCCTAATTCCCATGTGTGATTTCTCCTATCCACTGCCGAGTCACTTGGCCTTTGAAAAGAGATTATACGTATATAATTTTGGGTTTTACCAAGGTTATATATCAAGGACAGACCGTTGAGTCAGTACTAGTCATTATTAATTTATTTTCATCTCATGTACTCTTTTTTTTCGATTCCGCCTCCAATTCACCCGTTATATGCCACTCCAAGGTATTCCTTTGGCAATTCCTACAGATCGTGGTTGGTGGATTTGGAAATGACTTGATCCAACTTCACTCTTCAATTTCCTTCAGTGTTACTGGACGCCATCAGAGTAACGGCAAGGCTGAACGCTTTGGCAGAACCCTTCAAGACTACCGTTTCTACGTGGGATCGAATACCTCTTGGTATGAGGTTCTTACTTTCTCCAACGTCACCATCAACTCTACTCCTGTGCTCTTACTTGCTGGAAACACATCGTTCCAGATCGATTTAGGTTTTACTCCCTTATCACCACCAATCACTTATTCCCTGAGTTAGGGGGACGGGAAGCAGATGGCATCACGAAATTTCTTGATAGATACGACTCCACCGCTAAAGCAGCTCATTAACGAAACAAATAATACTAAAATTTCTGTTGCGAAGACGTGGAATTTGAACTTGGCGATACTGCTTATATCAATTGAACTGCTATTCGTGTTATATGTGACGTCCGAAAAGGAACAACCTGCTTTACTCTGCACAAAGTTTATTGGCCCTTTTTGAATCACTCAGAAACTTTTCCCGGTGAATTACAAACCTCGCTCATATTTAAGTACGTGCATTTCCCCCTTTTATTAAGTTCATTTTGCCATCTTTCTCAGTTCTTTTACTTTTATACTTTTCCTTTCTTGAGCTTTGAAACACTTAATATACTAATTATAACGAGAAACTTCATAAAGTAATCGGTGTCACACTTAAAACAAAATATACAAGTATTAATTGAATGACAGCGTAAAATAAAAAACAGTATACGACGAAACACAAACAAATGTAAACCTGGTGCAGAAAATAGAGTGATCGTGTGATGTTAAAACAGAAGGCTAATCCAAAAGCACTTTAAAAACATGGTGAAGCAGGCCGTACGAAGAATATAAATCAATAGATAATATTCGACAACAACTGCTGAATTTATCGGATGTAGAAAAATCAGAGAACCAATCATATCATAACTTGGAATCACCGAATATGTACCAATCCTTGGGGGATGCCATTTTCACATTTTGAAGTGCTCTTGGATCATCCAAACCTTTATTAATAATATTTTTCTTTTCTCTCTTCCTACTCCAAGAGAATAAGTCTGCCAAAAATGTGTCACCTTTATTGTTCAAGAGATCAACGATTATATCACCTATAACGGCAAGCATCTTAAATAGGTGGCCTGAGTCTCCACCAACAACAAACAAAGAATTATCTTCATGATATGGGGAGTAGTCAATCAACCAGTTATTATCCTCTGTGTCTCCATACCAACACATTCTTGTTAAATCGATCTTCTTGATTTCCGGCAGAAACTTTTTGATGACTAACTTCATCGAGTTCAAAGCGAATAACGGAATATTCGTTTCCGTTTCAGGTGAACTCCACTTCGTAATTATCTTTGAATTCAATCCTGGTTGTGGGTTTGTCCATTTGAGGCCACGGAAACCAATCTTCATCCAACCTTGACTGACTGGAAAACCGAAAACAGCAGCGATACCGGCATCTTTTGTTTTCCAAGACCAAATCGGAAACTTATTCTCATCATACTTGGCCAAAAGTTTTGGATCCGTGATTTTAACCAATGCAACAGAACCAGCTGTAGCTTCGACCTTCTCTTGCGATTCTGGAACCAACTCTGTAAGCCAAGGACCAGCACAGACAATGGTGAGAGGAGCATAGTGCGAACGTCCATCCTTTGTACAGATTCCAACGTTCTTCTTCCCAGAAGACGTGCATTTCTCTAATAAATGATCCACCTCACCAATACTTTTACCTAAATGTAGAGTTAATCGTGACCCACCATCTCGTTTGGCAAGGTAAAGCATCCATCGACATGCTTTGTCAGCAAGGATATTTCCAGCCTCAACGTCGATAATTCCTTGAAAAGTCTTCCCTTGCTTTTTCAAACCAAATGGATCGGCAACACAAGGATCCAATCCATAAGCCATTGCCTTTTCGCGAGCACGAGGATCGCTTAATACAATAATCTTGCCGTCTCCTCGGGTCTTCAACGTTGCTTTTCCAAATTCATCAAGCTCCTTATTATCCGTCAAAAAAAGGTTACCTTTTTCAATCAAGATAGGATCTCCACCCTCCCAGTTCTCTTCCTTAATTTGTTTGTTCCATTGCCTCACAATAGTCTGACTTCGAATAGCCATATCCTGATAGTAAACCTCACTTCCATAAGCTGTTCTGAAGAATTTGTTAAGATCGGAAGATGGACTGTCACATTCATCAAAATAACTATACTTTTGCTTGATATAGTTCCGCTTATCAAAGAGATGTATATCCTTATATCCTTTCTTGACCAAGGCAATAACAGTGGAAAGCCCAGATATTCCGGCACCAACAACAATAATCTTATCTTCCTTTTTGATCATGATGGTATCTGGTTAATGAAGGAAAAGACTTATATCAATCACGGCGTACTCCAGCTTTCCCCACTTGAAATTCAGAAATTCATTCGTCAGATAGTAGCACTGCTTTTTATACCAATTTAACAGGTCTTTGTCATAAAAACAGGACCAAAATCAATGTTCAATAATCATACCATAGAGTTTTGAGTTTTCCGAAGAAGGAAAAAAACGTCGAGAGTTTCCGCGACTGCAGACAGCACTCCAAAAATATAAGTGTCAATTATCGGTAAGTTCGCAACACATTACAATCTCAAGACTTTAGAAATTTCCTTTTCATATGTTCAGACTAACAACAATCGTCCGAATTACATGAATTACTGAAGCTTATCTAACGGGATGCAGAAGTGTGGATTCATATGATATAAGATAATTGTGCTCGATGACATAAACAATGAATAGCATAGGTTGTAACGTGTCGTGCTTTTAAATCTAAAATGCATTGCTTGATGTCAATTCGCCAGAGCCATACTAAGAAAGTGTGAAACATCTTTGTCTTTTGGTACAGGGAAATGCCTTATCTTCCGGCAAAACTAAACATATGACTTTGAGGACGCGTTTCTTTTTTTCTTTTCGTGTTTTAAATATATGGGAAGAATGTGATAACGGAATCTTTAGAATCATCGGAAGGTTAAAGCGGTTGAGCTAGGATACACCACTTGAATGTACAGGAACCTATCACATCTTTGTCATTTAAAGGGCATAAATATGATCATATTGTCACTTACGTTGCCTCTTTTTCATGTTTCATGTTCCATGTACACACTTGTTAACGGCATGATCGTACATTGAAGACATTAATACTTGTGAACTCAGTTTTCATTTTGTGATTGACCAAGAAGCTGTAAGTCCGCCCGATTTTGAGATAAGAGAGGTAATACTTGGGAAAGAGCTTATTTTTCGCAAACATGTCTAGCCTGGAAAACAAAATTTAATAATCCGTCAGCTAAAGATGTTTTTCTGACGAATTCCTTGCAAAGAGTGGGAATATGTTATACTGTGGGGAACAACTGAAGGTACAACCGCACTTTCAAAGGAATTCTTTTATAGTTGGTCAGATGGAATATGGAAAACATAAAATAGTGGCTTTCATTTTCTAGGAGATGCTTGTTGTAATGAGGATAAGAAAGCTGTTTCATAAAAACTTCCACCAAACCACTAGAATTTAATTATTTCATTGGACCGCTATTTTATACCCACGCGTATGCTTGTTAATTGGATGTTTGAAAAGCGTTGGTTGCAGAAATCATTTATTTCGATACATGTCAGTATTCCTACATAGGATCAACGGGTAATCGAACAGTGCTGGAGATAATCGGTTGGTGATCGAAATAACATGTATTTATGATGGTAATGCACTATTTTACCGACCAAGACTGGATGCGTATTAATGACTTGAATGATTAATACCCAATTGAAACGTTATCAAATGGCTTATTATATTCCATGAAGTCGTGAATTATGGTAAAAGGAATGGGCAACTTATTCTTGTAGGATGATTGATGCTAATGATCATTTCACAATTATTATACTACAGTCTGATGCCATTTAATTACTGGTAATATGGTATCCTTGTTGAACATTATCTTTCCTGAAAAGGGGGAACGCTATTGAGTATGGGCTCCACTTTGATTTATTCACTTAACAGGGCAATTGAATGAGCCTTAGCATCAAATAATTGAAAGAAGGCTCATTTACTTGACTTGAAGTAAAGAGATGGGATATCAGATGTATCATCTATGCTTCAGCACCAGGGTGAGGACATCAACCACTTAAATAAAGTTGTCTGATCTTTGTAAATGCTTATAATATTTATCATGCTCTCACTTTATTAATGTGACTAATCTTGAGACAAGAGTGACGTAAACTACGTATGAACGAAAATGAATTCAACTGTTTAAATTGGTAGCCATACAAACTGCAACTCTTGGCTGTCATCCGATAAAATTAAATTTGACCCTCTTTACTAAGAAACACCAGAGGTCTGAGACAAATTTCAAGAAATGCAACATCTTAGGTTTTGTTGCAGTTGTTCTCGGGTAAAMCGAGCGAAGTCAGCAGTATCGTATTTGAAACTTTGGTGAGTACAATGAAGGCTTGTCTTTACGAATGAACAATGTGATGATGGTCAAGAACTAGAATGTTTGCTCGTCAGGAACGTAAATCATCAATGCCTTGCATGGAACGCGTAACCAAGACAATAGGCTACCTAGGGTAAAAATAGCAACGCGTGAGAGTGAAAAATTTCGAGATGCATTTCAAAAGCCAAAAATTGGCAGGATATGAAAAGACCAGTCCTTAAGAAGGCTTGATATTAACAGGAAAATTAGTATGTAAATACAAAAATAGGATACTAATAGAAAGCAGAGATCTTGCAGATTCTAATGGTGTTAAGAAATTAAGAATATGATTACAGCTACATCAAGAACATTTAACCTAAAGGTGAGAGAAGATCTCAGGATGTTAAAAAAAAGCACTGTGAAAAGTATATAAAGGGACAAAAAGTACGGGTAGCTTTCTAATACCAGCCATCTCCTAAAAAAAAAAAACTTTTTCAGGGAATTAGGGGCGCGACCAAAAGCGCTCCGCAAGGGGAAGTACGGCTTGTACAAGTAACGCTTTTTTTCCTTGGCGCGGGATTTTGATTGTAAAAAAAAAAAAAAATGGTTTGTTTATAAGAGACGGGGGATAGAGGCTACAAGAGGGTACAAGAGGGTACGGAGAGGTAAGATAGGAGTAGAGGGGGAGGAAGAGTAGAGTAGAGGGAAGTAGAGTAGAAAGTAGGAAGAGAGAAGAGAGTAGAAAAGGGGAGAGATTAGCGCGAAGGGGAGGGGAAAATTAAAAAGGAAGAAAAAAAAAAAAAAAAAGAGAATAGGAAATAGGAGGGAATGGAGATAGTAAAAAGGAAGTAAGAAGAAGCAAAAAGAAGAGTCTACAACACCGAAGTTTCGCGTATGGTCTCCCACTACACTACTCGGTTCGGCTCTTAGTGGCTTAACTACAGTTGATCGGACGGGTAACGGTGCTTTCCACTAGATATGATCGTAGACAAAGTTGTTTCTTTTGGGTGACTACTTGAGCCGGAAAATATTTGGCACACGCGAGTTTGTTTTTGCATTTGGGGTAGGGAAGTKGGGAATTTGGTAGGTAAGGATAGTAGTTAGTGGGATGGCAAGAAAGAGGAGRCTTGTAGGTTAAGGAGAAGAGGATAGKGTGTTGAAAGAGAGATAATGGGCGAGATAGAGGGT